>NC_133619.1:11466326-11766326 GCF_048593235.1 Sminthopsis crassicaudata
CTGAAATGACTGAAAATTGTTTTAAGAAGGAAATACTTTAATGGCTTATTCTTATAATTTATATTGTTAAAGTAAACTGAAATCTGCCTTCAGAAATGCTTCTTTTGGCTCCCAAACCAATCAGAAAACTCTTCCTCATCTCTTAGCATGAAAGTCACTTACAGCTAGAAGAAGGTTCCACAAAGGTCCATGAGGATTGTGTGCCCTTTGGACTAGCCACAAGAAAGGATCCATCTACTTGTGGTCTGAGCACTGATCCCTATAGGGCAATAAACCCAGTTTATCACCAGTTCTCCTGGAACTCCCTACATGGTGATCACAGTGACTGCAAAGGGAGTCAGAATCTCCTTTTCTCTCTCCCAGGACCACCATAGCTCCTCCTTGGCTGCCTTTACCATTTTTCCAAGGACACACCTGAAAGAAACTTACTTTAAAAAAAAATTAGAACCTTTAGGAAATACAAAAAATGAACAGACTTTTTAAATAAATGAAGGCTGTCATCCAGGGGCTCAGCAGGAGAGCTAGAGAGGTGAGAGACCTAGCACTGTTTCACCATTGGTAATTCTTGCCAATGGAGAAGAGCTACAGTCTTTTCTCCAGGCTCTCCCTCCCTCCCCATGGGGGCAGCAGCAGGGGGGCAGCAGAGCCTTCTTCCCCCCTGCTGGGTATGAAAGCAGGGAGGGGATGGGGCAGGGGCCAGCTGCAGCTCCCTGCATCTGTGCACCCTCCCAGCTGCAATCTCTCCCAGCCTCCTAATGAGCATCCCTTGGTGCACTTGGGATTTCTCTCAGCCCTTCCCCCGCCCTCCCAGCCATCTTCTGTTCTTCCTGTCTCCTCAAAGACAGTAGGGGCTGCTATCTGGGTCACGGGCTCCTTGCTCTCTGAGGCCCAAGTTGATGACCACTGGGGAGCCCTTGCTTCCAGCTGGATGTCAGGGCGTGAGGAGAGGAAACTGCCAAGGCAGAAAGAGGTCAAGGTGGGAAGACATTTACATATCAAACAGAGGAGTTGGTGTTTGTGGATCAGGGGGCTGCTGTGCTCTGATTTACATTTTAGCAACATTATTTTGGCAATGTACACAGGTTAGATTAGAGTGGGAAGGGACAGGAAGAGGGAACAAACATTTACATAGCTCCTACTGTGTGCCAGGCACTGTGCCAAGCACTTTACATATAGTAATTAGCTCATTTGATCTTTACAACAACTCTGGGAGATGGTGGAGATATAGTTGAAAATACTGAGGAAACAGGGTTAAGTGACTTGTCCAAGGCCATGCAGCAGATTTGAACTCCCCACTGCCCTCGAGGAAGGAATTGAGTCAAAGGGACCAAACAGGAGGTGACAACAAGAGCACGAATCAAAGAAGATGAAGAATTGAGCTAAGAGTGGAGAGGAGGAGACATTTGGAGAGATTTTACCCAGAAAGAAATAAAATTTGGCAGCTGACTAGATCACTTAGTCAATGCAAGTTTCTGCTACTTGCCAGGCACTGTGCTAATAAGTGCTGGGGATCCAAATAAGTACTGAGCAAAGAAAGATGTCCTTGCAATCAAGGGCCTAACGATCCAGCCAGGCAGACAAAACACCAAATAAAACTGCCAAGGAAGGACAGAGGGGATGATGGATAAATGCCAAAGAGGATAGCTGGTGGGAAAGAAATGGATTAGGTGGATATGGGAGGCCAGGATCACACTGAGATGTCAAAGTGTGAGATAGCATGATCACAAGCATGGCTGAAACAGAGGAAAGAGTCTGGGGAGAAAAATCATGAATCCTGCTGCGGACAAGAGGAGTCAGAGATGCTTGTGAGACTTGGCTCAGAAAAGCCCATCAGGCACTTGGGGATGCGGGGCTGGAGGTCAGGAGAGCAACTTGTTCTACAGATCTTAGAACTGTCTGCAGCTTCACTGAGTCTATTGTGGCTGAAGGGGGAACCAAAAGAGAGCAAGTCCCAGAGAGGACTAAAGTCAGTGGGCAAGACACGCTGGATCTAACAAGGTCAGATAGTGGATAAGCATTTATTCAGCATTTTTGTGTTCCAAGCACTGTGCTAAGCATTGGGAATATAATGAAAGAAAGAAAAAAGCATCTGTCCTCAACCAGCTGAAGAAGCCTGAGAATCCCATCAGAGCAGTGTCCTGAACACCTGGAGAAGACAGAATATATAGGAAGGGAGGAGGTCAACAGGGTGGGGAAGGAAAGATGACTATTGGCTGCAGCATCTCAGAGCTCATCCTATTGTAGCAGCTGGCTGTGGGTCCTTGGCATTTTGCTCCCAGGAACAGACTATTTTCCCAAGGATCAGTCTGAGTAAACAAGGAGAGGCTGCCTGCAGAGTGTGGTGCAGTTTTCTGGGCCACAATAACCCATGAAATAGGAAACAGAAAGAGTGGCCCAAGATCCAGATTGGGCTTTTTCCTCATGGTGGGGAATGGTAGAGTTGGATTTGAAAAAAGAAAAAAAAAAAAAAAACAAACTCACCCATATTATTTCATTCTGTGAAATACTAATGAATAGTCTGGATTTTTTTTCAGTCACTTTCTTTGCCCCCAAACCTCCTGTCCTCCCCCCTCCACTAACTACATCCACCATATCTCCTCACAGATAGAATCTGAGATCTGTATGCTACTTGTGAATTCCTGGTTCTGACACCTCCTCTCGCAAAACTCTCTCACCAGATGGCCACCAGCTCTGGGTTGCTGACAAGCCACCAATATCAGGCGTGTTCTTTCTCCCTAAAAGGCCAAGTTAGCTTGGCAATTCTTCAGTGTTAATATTTCAGCGGCTTCTAGCTAGACATCTAAAGGGAGTGAAATGCTGCAATAAGTGGAGCAAATGTCTTTAATTTCATTGGGAAAATTATCTATCTACACCCTTCCTTGTAGCAATATAATACACACATGTATATAGAATATATATCTATAATCATAATTATTTATATTTAGTATAAATGTTTATATATTTTATATACTTATATTTTATATGTTTAGTATACAACACACATGTGTATGTAATATGTATATATAATCACAATATATGCATGTATCTATATATACATACATGCACTTATATGTATATATGTATGTGTGCTTATATATATACATATATATATAAATAGGGTGTATGTAATTTTGCATAAAAATATAAAGCATTAGTTCCCTTTTTAGGATCTGTCCCCTTTGACTCCTAAGTTTTCTTCCTCCTCCTCTTGATTTTTAGATATAAAAACCATTGAAGCTTCTTGATCCCTAATTAAATCAAATTTGTGGGTTGTGGTGAACTGCCCATTCAAGATAAGCGAACAACGATATGGCAAACTAAAAAGATAATGTGGCCTATGGATGGGAAGAGAAAATGCCAAAAGGAGTCTCAGTTTTGCAGTCATTCAAATCTGCCATTTGGGTAGAATGGGAAGAATAACTCAAAATCCCAAGCTCTTTCTAAGCTATGAATTCAACTGCTCATTGACTCAGTTATCTGGATAATTCAAATGAAAAATTCCCCATTCTCACCTCCAAGATCTTAGACTAGGCTGATTTATTTCTCATTGTTATCCTACATCTTCTTCTTCTTCCTTCTGCCCCCCCCCTGAATGCTCAGGACATGGAGAGCCTTTTTCTTCACCTTCATAAGAATGAGATGATTGAGTACCAATGTGGCCAAACTCATTCCCCTTGTAGCCATGGTCAGGGGATCCTTTCCATCTTCCAGAAAGTCAGCAAATCAAGGCCAATCTTTGCCTGCGAGATATTAGCCCCTGAGTAGTCTGAGGTTTCCAGATTCTTCTTGTCCTCCCCCCAACGCCCCCCCAAGTGAATTTGTCTTTGCCCCAGAAGCACATTGTGATATTTAACTGGGGTGCAAGAATTTCTCTGCTAATTATGGAGGGAGGTAACTGTCATAATGGGCCTCCTCTAAGGTTAAGTTTCAACCTCCTCACCCACTAAACTTTTCCCAAGGGTGCTAAGCAAAAACCAGATTAGAGCAGAGGAAGTTCATTTCCTCTTTCACTCACTGATCCCAATTGTAAATGTAGCTCCTCCCTCTCTTCTTGGCAGAAGTCTGAACTGGGCTTGCAGAAGATGAAGCACACTGTCCAGATTGTTGATGTGTTGGATAGTTTTTAGAACTGATTTTTTTCCTTATTTTAAAAAATATATATATACCATTTTCACAAGGAAGAGCTCTCTAAATAGAAGAGGATGAGAATCATATTTGGAAATGAATTTAATGTAAAAACACAAGATAATAAAAACTGTCAAAGTGCCCCCCATTAAAAAAATGATCAGTGCAAAGGCTACCAGGCAGTCATCCAGGGGGTGGAGAAGGAGAAGCAAAAGAAAGCAAAACATGGATATTCCCCAACTTGATAATCAACTCCCGAAAGTTTGGGAGTTCACTGGAGAGTCCATGTGACTGAGCTGTGATGTTTTCCAGATGTAACTCCCAATAACATAAGGTTATTTTCCTTTCTCTCTTTCTGCTGATGCATTTCTTCAGGGAGGGAGATTAAATGCTAAGAGATCATGACCAAAGTTGGGGGGATCAGCTTTTCTGTGTAAGCTTCATTATGTCCCTTATGCCCACCTCATTGTGACCCCCCCCAAATCAGAAGGGGCACAGAGGGGCTCTGCTGGTCTATGTCTCAATGAATTATTTTGGAAAGATGATTTCCAATTTCCAATGATTTCAAACCATCGGAAACAAAGCTTTTCTGTATGGTAGAAGACTAATATTTTTTTGTCCATTTTACCTTTGGTTCTTGCTAGACCCAGAACATATTGTCCAGAGGTGCTAGTCTCTCTAAAACCCCATACATCCCTCCAGTGGGAGAGCTTGCCAAGCCCTTTTCGGGACCGTTCATCCACTTTTGGTGTCCACCTTTGACCTCTCACCCATGACTCCAAGAAGCTGTAGCATGTACACCTGGGCTAGACTTCAGTAAGTAGTCTTATCAGAGTGGCTAGACTGGTTGGGGGTACCTGTTGGTGAGTTAGGGGGATGTTTACCCCAAGCACGTGAAGATGCCCCCTTCCCATACACTTCCGGTAGAATGGGTGGATGAAAAGAATTTGCTTCATCAAAGCAGGCTCTGTGAAGCTTGGTCAAACATGGAGGAAACCAACATCATTCACTCCATCCTGAACCAAAGCTTTGCCTTTTACCTGATCTCTGGACTTTGATAAATCTGGAAAAGAGAATGAGACTGAGGATGTTGTGCAACTCTGCCTCCTTTAAATCCAATTTACATGCAAGTCAAGACCTTATCTCATAATGCCATGGCTTCTCTTTGCAAACAAAGGACAAACATCTTCCCTACACAGCTAATCACTCCCCAATCTCTTTTCTCAATAACATCTTGGAATCAATCTCCTCTCCACTTACAAAGTTATTACCCTAATTCAGGAGCTCATCCCCTCTGACTTGGACTGTCAGAATGACCTCCTTCTTGGTCTCTCCCATTGCATCGATCAATTTTTTACATAATTAGCAAAGTGATTTTCTTAAAACTGATGTCACTCCCCTATTGAATAAACTCCACTGGCTCTCTATATTCTAGGATCAAATAGCAAACCTTTTACATGAATTATATCACTTGGTGACTTCCCAGATGCCGGTGTGTGATTCCTCATCTCTATGCAGATGACTGGCAGACCCATCATTCCCCTCCTAGTCTCTCTTCCATGCTAGTCACTCATGACTAATTGCTTTTTGAACATTCAGAAACAGTTATCTCAAACTCAACACAATTCAAATGGGAAGTCGTTTCCCCAAGATTCTTCCTTCTTCCGAACTGCTGTTCAGGACGATTAAAGACCCCATCATTCTCCTCCCAATCAACCAGGCTCACAACACTGGGGTCATTCCCAACTCCTCTCATTCACTTCCCACATCCAATCTGTCGCCAATGCAGACTGTATCTATTTTCAACCCCTCCTATCCATTTTTTCTTCTTCACGCATACAGTCATCACCCTAATGCACCACATCGTCGCATGTCAGCCAGTCAATCATCACAGGTTCTTTCTCGTTGATGTCCCTGTCACAAGTCTGATCCATCCCCTACTCTATTGCCAACTTGATTTGTGTAACGTATGGCTCTAATCGGGTCATTCCAGATGAGCTCCTGTGAAACCCTATGACCTCCAGGATCCAAGAGGAAGCTCTCCATTTTCATTTAAAACTCTTCAGAGCCTGTGCTTTCTGCTCTCCTTCATTGGCTCAATGTTGAACTTCACTCTCCTATTTGCTGTTCCAAGCATATGTGCACCCCACTCTACCTTCCCTGGAGGGGTGAAAATGCTCTGTCTTCCCTTGTGCCTCTCAGAACCCCTTGTTTTCTTCAAATATCTGATATCTTTTTTTCTCTCTCTTTTCTTTTTTCTTTTCTTTTCTTTTTTTTTTCTTTCTTTTTTTTTTTTTTTGCTGAGACAATTAGGGTTAAATGACTTTACCAAGGTCATGCAACTAGGAAGTCTTATGTGTCTGAATCCAGATTTGAACTCAGGTCCTCCTGACTTCAGGGCTGGTGCTCTAGACACTGAATCACCTAGATGCCCCTGATCAGATATCATCTTTTAGGAGGACTTTCATTTTAGAGCTTTTCCTTCTGAGATCTCTGTCTATTCTCTGGGTCTCTCATTTGAGCCTATTTACCTACATGTTGTTTCCCTGTTAGTCTGTGAGCTCCTGGAGGCAAGGAGTATTTTTTTTTTTTACATCCCCGATGTTTAGCCCAATGTCTGACATGTGGAAAAGCTTAATAAGTGCATTTTGATCTGCTGGTCTTTCTAACAGTAGCAGCTGGAGTCGTAGTTGTGGTGATAGCAATTTATATTTATATAGCTTTTCATAATTGTCAAGTGTTTTGTATATATTGTCATTCAATCTTTTTCAGTTATGTCTGACTTGTGACCTCATTTGGGTTTTTTCGGGCAAAAAATGCTGAGTGGTTTACCATTTCCTACTCCAGCTCATTTTTTAGATGGGGAAACTGAGGTGAACAGGGTTAAGTGACTTGCTCAGGGTCACACAGTGTCTGAGACCAAATTTGAACTCAGAAAGGTAAGTTTTCCTGACTTCAGGCCTGGCAGTTAGCTGCCCTTAGGAGTCAAAATCTTCTTGATTCCAGGCCTGACACTCTATGCATTGTACCCCCTAGCTGCCCCAATATCTTTATACATATCTATCTATCTATCTATCTATTTATCTATATATATATTATCTATCTATCTATCTATCTATATATATATATATACACACATACATATATATAAATATATATACACACATGTATACATATGCATACACATTTATATATATATATATATAAAACCCAATATGTTTTATCCGTTTATCTCTTCTCTCTTCTACTAACTTCACATTTCAGTATATGGAACCATATTACAGATGACATGATGACCTACAGAGATTTCCAAAGGTCAAGCAACTAAACTATCCAGGGAAAGACATAATGAAAATCCATCATATTTATTAAATATCCAATTTATGCCTGGCATTGTGCTAAGTGCTGGAAGCCCATATTATTGCAAACTATTTTATTGTGAAATTCAAGCCTCTAAAGACAAGCTGAACTCTAGCCATTGAATGGGAGGTTATTCTTGACCGAATATAACATTCTTATTTTTAAAAGGAAATAGCCCCTTTGTCAAAAAGGGAAAATTTGGATAATGGGACAATTTTTAAAGTTAAATATAAATAATTGTTTTTTTTTTCTAATTATAAAGATTGTAGACCTTCATGCTATTTTGGGGAGGCTCATTTAACCTCGTTTCTGTCTTTAGGTCAATATATTAAAACTGGAAGCATCATGTATACTGAGAAGAACATGGATTTGGAAGTCAGGCAACATGAATTCAAATGAGATTTTCTTGTATTCATATTCTAAGCATTTAGCATAGTGTCTGGCACACAGGAAGCACTTAATAAATGCCTTAACTATCATCTATCTGTCTGTCTGTCTCTCTGTCCATCTGCCTATAAATCGCTACCATTTCTCTTTATGCCTGTAGATCTCTCCATCTTTCACCTACCTGTCTATGTATCATCTCTCCTCTTGTAAATCTTGTAAATCTCTCCTAAATCTCTCTATCTAGTCTGATTCTGTGATCTTGAACAAGTCATCTCACTTCTTGGGCCTAAGGTCTGTCCTTTGTATTGTGAAAGTTGTGTTGGAGCAGCCAGTCTTTAAGGTGCCTTCCCCCTATTCATTTGAATCTAATCTCTATCTCCTAGACTCTTTTATATTTCAATGTTTAGTAAATCCAACTGATGAGAAGTAAATCCAAGCTGAAATCCTCATAGAACAATTCAAATCCATTTCCTCTACAGGTAAATTCCATCCCTTCCTTCCAGATGAGATTATTTGGTTAATTAAAGTCTGTATTCTGACTTGTGTTAGAATAAGCTGTCTTCAGACTCAAGGATTTAGCTGTCTACCAGTTAAATATATTTATTAAAAAATAGGAGCATATGGATTAAATTCCCTCCATGGATCATGTCGACTTAAATAATGAAAGAAAAACTGTCTGGCAAGAGCATTTTGTGTTCTGCCAAACCCAACATTTTGAGGAAAAATAATTTAAGAAATCCAACTGCAGCCAAAAGTCAGCAAAATTCACTAATTTCTGCTTGTCCCTCTGAAATCTATGTTTTTGTCAGGATTGGCAACATTTATTAAATTTAAAAATTGGCTTTTGCGGAGCTTCTTTGGACTTCCTCTTTCTTAATCTCCCAGGAAGATGAGAATGATGAAAAACAACTCAGAAATAAGGATGAAATGGATTTTGTGACTAAGAGTAGACGCTGCCATGCCCCTGTTCCTAAATAGGTATACATTCAAATAGTATTCTCTCTTAACTGGCTAATCCAAGCTGACTTGCCAGGCCTATGCTAGACTTAACTTATTTGTGATCAGAAAAAGCAATTGTTAAATTTTCAGGGGGAGCATGTATAAACTTTCCATATTATGAATTGTTTTGTTGTTTTGTTAGTTGTCTGGGTTTAAAGATTAATAATAATGCAGATTAAATTTATAAGTGTCGTGTATACATTTTTTTTTCTCAGAGAACCTTCATTATTATTTACCAATATACTCCTGGTTATGGTCCTTTGAGTCTTCAGAAGTATTACCTGGGAATTGTAGACCAGATCTTGAATTTCAATGAGATTGATGTTAGAGTTAGTGTAAATGAAAGATTTGTGAAAATTCAAGCTTTCTTTTGCTTTTATCTGAAATGGGGATAAGTGGTCAAAATCTTTGAAAAGTTCAACATCAACATCAAAGGGACAAGCTGCTACAGATGGGTTGGGAGTGGTGGGAAAGAAAGGCTAGCTGTTTTATTATGAAAAGGAAGCTGACCTAGAAACAGGAAACGAAGAATGAGGATGTATTGACATCTTTGGATGAAGAAATAGTAATTTTGCAGTTCTCCAGATAGCAGTGTCATGATGAATTAGACATTTGCTTTAATGTTTTGAGGTAGGGTATATTCAGGGACATTTGTATTTTGCATATTACTTTTCCAAAATCCTAATGGGGTTCCATGATTTGGCAAGACCTGAGGAGACTGAGTAAGCGATCAGAGCAATGACACCTGAACTTTAGTAAGGGCAATCAAAATAATACAATTAAATCAAAAGAAGCCAAAGTTTCCTTCTAGGTAAATGGTAGTAAGGTCCTTTCTGTGAGGAAGAAAGATAAGTTGAAGTTCTTAATAACTATTCTATACAGACAGGGGCTGCCATCAAAAAGACTGATGAAGTTCAGTTGGGGAATGGCTGACTAAGTTATATATGTGAATGTAATGGAATATTATTGCTCTATAATCGGCAGGATGATTTCAGAAAGGCCTGGAGAGACTTACTTGAAATGGTACTAAAGGACGTAAGTAGAACTAAGAGAACATTGTACACATTAACAACAGGATTATGTGATGATCAACAGTGAAGGACTTGGCTCTTTTCAACAATGAGGTGATTCAGACCAATTCCAACAGACTTGTGATGGAGAGAGCCATGTGCATCTAGAGAGAGGATTACAGGACTGAATGGGGATCACAACATGGCCTTTTCACCTTTTTTGTTGTTTGCTTGATTTTTTTTTTCTCATTTTCTCCCTTTTGATCTGATTTTTCTTGTGCAGCATGATAAAGGTGGAAATATGTTTAGGAGAATTGTACATATTTAACTTATATTGAATTAGTCACTGTCTAGGAAAGAAGGGAGAAAAATTTGGAACACAGGGTTTTTCAAAGGTACATGATGAAAACTATCTTTGTGTGGATTTTGAAAATAATTACTTCAGATCAGAAAAGGCAATTGTTAAATTTGCAGTGTGAACATGTACAAACTTTACAAATTGTGATTTGTTTTGTTGTTTTGTTAGTTGTCTGATTTAAAGATTAATAACAGTGCAGATTAAATTTAAAAATGTGTTGTGTGTGTGTATATATATATACATATATATATATATATATATATATATTTTTTTTTTTTTTCTCAGAGAACCTTCATTATTATTTACCAATATACTCCTGGTCATGGTCCTTTGAATCTTCAGAAGAATTACCTGGGAATTCTAGCCCCAGATTTTGAATTTCAATGAGATTGATGTTGAAGTTAGTGTAAACTAAAAGATTTATGAGAATTCAAGCTTTGTTTTGCTTTTGTTTGAAACGGGAATGAGTGGTCAAAATCTTTGATAAGTTCAACATCAAAGGGATGTTGTTAATAATAACATTTTAATAAAATATTATTATTAAAAAAAAAGAGTGATGAAGTGCTAGACTTTAGCAGAAAAAAGATTAAGGAGAAACCAGAAAACATTGTTTTTTGAACCAAAGGAAGAGCTGTGTTTAGATTACTGCATGTAGATTTGGGGAAATAACAAGAAAGAGAAAATCAAAGTAGAGAAGGTCTAAAAAAAGGAATATAAAATGGGTGGGGGAGAGACTTTTAGGATATAATCTAGAACATTGAAGACTAAATGTGAACATGAGTTCACACACACACATACACACACACACACACACACACACACACACACACACCTTAACAGTGGTGCTCTGATAGGGTGCCATCCTTAACTGAAAGGAGATATCACTCCTCACTGGTATCCACATTTTGAATGGTTTAAATTACTCCTTCTCAGATACTCCTTCAACTTCACTCCAGGGGGTCTGGTTAGGGAATCAGTTGTCTTTTCAATCTAATTGAAGAGTTATTTTGTCTTTTGTTCTCAAAGAGGGCCATGACATCAGGAAGGGGATGCTAAAACCTGCAAGTGAATTGGACTAAAGTGAGGGTTGGAAGGTTGGACAAGGTTATTAGCCTCAGTTTCCCCTCCAGAGCCATCTGGGTCAGTGGCCAGATAGAGATCAGGATGACTGGAGATGGCCCTGGATGAAATAATTTTGGCCTTTTTAGGCTAAGGTCTTTAAGAGGTTTCAATTTGGCAGATGCAATATTCACTCCCCTTCATCTCTCTGGGCTGCATTTAAATTGCAATATATAGATCAGTAATTCAATGATTAACCATATCTACTTTAAAACCTTAAAGAAATATGTTAACCTGAAGGTAAATAAATTTTAAAGAAATTAAGATAAGTTTCTAGAATAGATACATAGGGGATGCTATGAAGAGAGAGGGAAATCAGTGAGGAATTACAACTTTTAGATTTGTCCTTCTGAGTGAATTCAGTAAAAAACAGGATGTATCCTGATGGGTCTGTGCCCCTGGAATCCATGACTAGTGACCTCATCATGGCAATTCCGCTCATGATTTCATGGCCATTCTCTCTGAAGCCTTTCTTTTCCTGGTATCCTTTGGGATATCTTCTGCACCTCCTGGAGAAGCATGCTCATTCCTGTTTCCTTTTCACCCTATCTTAGAAAGGGAGGAGCTGATCAGTCAAGGTCTTGTGAGTCATTAGTCCCCAAGGTCAGGGTAACTGACCTCAGAGGATCAAAGGAGGAATAGATTTGGATCAGGATTTCTGTCTGAAACAGCAGGCCTTCCTTTCCAGCATGTTAACATCCTTGGTGATACTAAGAAAAAACTACATTTGCAGAAAAACAACAACAACAACAACAAAACTACCTTCACCCTCATAGGATGAACACAAAAACTTACTTCTTTATTCACAAAATTCCAGTGTTTAATAAATTTTAAGTCATTCATTCATCAAATATTTCTTGAGTACCAACTATATGTAGTCTCCTTCTTATACTACAAGGATATAAAGACTCTGTAGTTCTCAACAAACTTATATGAAAATTAATTATTTTAAATGCTGGGAAGGGGGGGAATGTGGAAAATTAGGGACACTAATGCCTTGGTGGGAGTTGTAAACTGATCTAACCATTCTGGAGAACAATATGGAACTTCTGCCAAAGGAATATAGAGCTGCATTTACTCTTTGCCCCAACAATATCACTTGTAGGTTTCTATCCTAAAAGAATCAAAGAAAAGGAGAAAGTTGCTATATGAACAACGATATTTATAGCAGCTCTTTTTGTGGTGGCAAACAATTGGAAATTTAGGGGATGTCCATCAATTGTGGGATAGGATTGTGATGGAATACTTTTGTGCTTTAAGAAATGATGAGGGGATAGTTTTGGAAAAACCTAGGAAGACTTATGGTAACTAATACAAAGTATAATAAACAGAACCAGGAGATCATTGTACACAGCAACAGCAATATCCTAACAATAAACAATTTGAAAGATGTACCTATAATGATCAATAACATTATCCACAACAATTCCAAAAGTTTCATGATGAAAAATGAAATCCACTTCCAGAAAGGCAACAGATAAAAGCTGAGTAAAGATTGAAGCAGATTTTTATTTTATTTTATTTTTTTTCTTGCTCTTTTTTTTTTTGGTAATATGGTTAATATGAAAATATATTTTGCTTGACTACACATGTAAAATGGGTATCATATTGCTTGCTTTTTCAGGGGGTGGGAGAGAGACTGGAGAAAAAAAAATTTTGAACTGAAATATTTTTAATGTAAGGAAAGACAGAAAGAAAATTATTTCTCTTGTGGAATTCATACCCTGAAGAGTTTATATATATATATATTAAAATGAAAAAAAAATTCAAATAGACTTCAGATAAATGATAGACAAAATTGTTACGGGAAATGTTAGGCTAACATAATGGAAAGCAACCATTCCCTCCCAAATGAACAAACTTGTAAAATATTTGTTGAGTCCATTATATGCAAAAGATTCTGGAGTAGATACAAGGCAGTAAAACCAGGTTTCAACCTCAAGGAGTTTACCCTCTAATGGAGAAGATAACTCATGTTCACAAGTAACTAGAATACAAGATAAATTGTATAAGCTCTGAAAAAGATTTGAAGATAAAGAAGTTCCATATATAAAATTTTGCCCAAAGAGTTATTAAGCTGTCTATACCCTTTGACCCATCAATATCATTAGTAGGTCTGTTTTCAAAGATGATTAGGGAAAAAAAGGAAAACAATCTCTGTTCTAAGATGTTTTTTAGCAGCTTTGTGGTGGCAAAGAACTGAAAATTGTGGGGATGCCTATCAATTGTGGGTAATAGCCGACCAAGTTCTGATATGTTGTTGTTGCTATTTGTTCTTTGTTTTCAAAGAGGACTGTGATATTCGGAAGGTGATACCATGACTTTCAAGTGACTTGGATTTAAGAGAGGGAAGGCTGTGCCATAACCAACCTTACTTTCTCCTCTAGAACCATATAGACCCAAAGGCAAGTTATGGTACATGATCATGATGGAATCCTATTGTAGTATAAGAAATGATGAGCTCATTGATTTTAGAAAACCATGGATAGACTTGCATGAAATAATAAAGAGCAAAATGAGCAGTACAAAGAGAACAATTAGAGCAAAATTGTTTTTAAGAATAACTTTGAGCCATTTTGATTCTTATGAATACCCAAATAACCTCAAAGGATATGTGAAGGAATACTCTACCTGCAAGCAGAGAAAGAAGTGATAAGTGATATGTATAGAATATAGAATATATATTTGTATCTGATGGTAACTATCTCTAGGGCAAAGAAAGAAAGAATAAAAAGGAAAAAAGGACTTTTCATAACTTTACTATAGGTTTAAAAGGAATAGCAAGTTGCACATAACAGATTTGCAGTTTCATGTCCAATCATGTCCATTCTATTATGTTGTGGAAAATGTGTTTTATTTCATAAATTAAAAATAAAAATTAATTAATTAATTATGCATAAGCTAGAGGAGGCTCATGTACCCAGAAGATTTTATGGAAGAGGGTTTATTTGACTTAACTCTTGAAGAATAGATAAACTTTATCAGGAGGTTGAGGGACAAAGAAAGAAAAGATATTTTGAGCTTGGGTAAGAGTGGGAATGGGTACATTAGGAAAGGACAAAATGGCACCAAGTTTTGGCAGAGACAATAAGCTCAGAATTGACCATGTCATCATGGTTTGAGATGTTTTTACTGGGGGTATTCAGGTGAAACAGGAAATAGGAAATGAGAAAAGTCAGGAATATAATCTTGTCAACAGAAGTTTTAGTTGAATCCCTAGGATTGCACCAGAAGAGATAGCTGTGTTTAATCTGAGATCATCAGATCTGAGGAGGAATTCAAATTCTCTCTACTTCTTACTACTTGTGTGACTTTAGGACAAATCAAGGGATTTAGTTCCCTCATCTACAAAATGAGGGTGATATGACTTCTAACGTCTTAACAAAATATGATTTTATCTGTCATTATTTATCTGTTCTCTATTTATGAAATAAAAAGTATGGAATATATGATATGTAAGAGCCATTCTTATCCCAAATATATAATTCCATTAGATGAAATTGCTAAGAAAGCTATTTGAAAGAAGGTAGAGAAAAATTGTGAACAGTAAAGAAGATTATAATTCTATTTAGTGAGTGGAAGAGAGAGGGAACTGTGAAAGAGAATGAGATGGGGAAATCGGAGAGATGGAAAGAGAACTGGGAAAGGGGAGCAGGAACAATATTTCAACGCTGCAAAAAAGGTCAAGATGACTGATGATAGGTCTTTGGATCTGTCATTTAGGAGGTTATGGGTGACCCATAAAAGATTAGCTTATATAGAAGGATGGATTAAATAGCTTGATTTCAAGGAATTAAGAAACAAGGGAAGTCATGAAAAAAATGGAGCCAACTCTTGAAATTCTGCAATAAAACATTGGGAAAAAAAAAAAACAAACAATTACTATTGTCAGCCCTCACATAAAAGAGGTCAAAGGATCTCTCCTCCCCCACCCCCAACCAGAGTTCTTCTCTTTTTTACATTTAAATTATTTAATAATACAATGATTTGGATAATTAATATAACATCTGAATCCATTTCTCAGGCAAGTGTTAAAGCATTTTACTTTTAGATACATCAATCTGGCCTTGAGCTGTCACTGTCACAAGGCCTAGCCCCTAAGGTTTGTTCTCCTTGGAAGCCCAAAAGCTAGTTTGCAAATCAGATTTTTGGAAGGAGGAATACATTTCCCATTTAAGCAAAGTAAAGAATGGTTCTTTGATTAGATTATTGATTGATTAATTGGATTAAAGTCATCTCGAATTAGAAGGGACCTTGGAAATGTTTAGCTCAAACTTTTCATTTTATTAAGAAAGTAAATTAAGAGTAAATAAGTGATTTACTTTTTCTTTCATTCATTCTTTCCCAAGACACAAGGGCTCAGTTCTGCTTGTTTCCCCTTCTTTTTGTAGTAAAGAACATATCCCATCCACTCCCACCTCCTCATCCCCCAATTATCCACAAATTGGGAAGGAAAAATATGAGGTCCCCCTGTATTTCTGACCTCTCCTTACTTACTTTCTCCATGAAATTTTGTTTTATTTTGCTTGTATGACACCTTGATGACAGATAATTCTTTTAATGCTCAAAGCTCTGGAAGCTTGGAGAAGGAGAAATTGTAGATAATTTTTTATGCGTATTTGGATTCTTATGCCCCCTCTCCCTTGGCAATGTCCCTATGGAACAGGTTACATAAATTGTAGGGATATTTAAGCATATATACTATCTAAAGGGCGATATGTATTTGACATCTTGTGTATGTGTACATGTGTGTAACCATTTTTCTAAGTTTTATTGATCCATAATATAAGATTTTCTTTCAATAATTATAAATTTTTTATCATGGAAGAAATCCCCAAGCTGCTTGTCATGTTTCCTTCATTTAGTCATGCTTTACCATTAGTTCAGTCATTACAAACTGAATTTATTCATTGTAAAATTGAAAATAATCTAATCTTAAAACTTCCATGAAGTAAAAAATGGCTTCATAAATGATAGAATATAAATTGAAAGCATAATCTGTTTCACTTCTGTCTAAATAAATAAAAAAGGAAATGGCAAACCATTCCAGCATCTTTGCCAAGAAAACCCCAAATGGGATCATGGGGAACACCACTAAAATGACTCAGCAACAATAACAACAACAACAACAAACAGGGATAACATTTCACGGGCCGAAGGAGCTGACATCAACCTAAATGATCAAAAGCTAGCATTCTAAAATAGTTTTCTTAAGCTTTCAGGGTAAAAAAAAAAATGCATTTTCTTTTTTAAAAATATAAATTGATATTATAAACTAGCAATTTATTTTGCTCCGTAACTATCATAACAACTTCCCCATAAAATGATCCCTTTTTAAAAAGGCAAAGAAACGGTGCCCAACAATATACAGAACATTCTTCCATCTCTTTGCTCAGAATGACATCTTCCCTCATTGGTTTGCAGGAATCATTATTGTTCATAGCACATAATATGAATTCTGATGGACTTTGGAATTATTATAATCACTGTGTATATTTTACTGTCTTTGGAAATAGCTTTTCATTTAAAAATGACTGATGTGTGTCTATCAATATTTGGAAGTTGGAAATGATATAATTAATCCTTTTTTACCACGATCAATACTGAGCCCTTTTCTCCAATGGCTTTCAGGGGTCACATGTTACTAACCTCAATAGTTTTAGTTCTTTATTTATTAATGCACTTTCTTTTTTAAAATTGTATTCTGAATTTAAGAAATAAAACAAGCATTTTTATAACATAATAGAATAGGGGAAAAAAAAGATGATTCCACATGAAACTGCAAATCTAGTATGCACGTTTTACTATTCCTTTTAAGTATATAATAAAGTTATTATGTAACTTTCTCTTTTTTTTTTCTTTTTTGACTTTTTTTTCTTCACTCCACTCTTCTGTCCTAAATATGGCTACCATTAAACACAAATATGTATTATGCATGTATGTGTATAAAACTATTCTATATGTATTCTCATTTATCAGTTCTTTCTCTGAATGGAGATAGCATCCTCCTTCATGAATCATTTATAGTTCATTTGGGTATCTATAGTAATTAAAATAAATTAGTCATCCAAATTTGTTCTTAAAATGATATTGCTATTACTACAATGTTCTCTTGATTCTGCTCGTTTGACTTTTCATCATTTTTTGCAAACTATCCATGTTTTCCCTAAGATCACTGAATTCATCATTTTTGTACTATCATTACCATAGGACATGTACATACCATAGTACCCTGTACCATATACATATCATTGGAATGGTATGGTATGGTATGGCCTTTGTGTTCAAGAAGCAAGATCACATTACACCATGATTTTTCCAATTATCCTTTTTCTCTCTCCCTCCCCTCAAAAATAGACCTTCTACTCTGTTCATAATGTATTCTGGAATAAGTAAGAGTTCAAGAGTTAACACATTCTACAAAAAACAAGCAATAGGGGGCAGCTAGGTAGCCGAAGTGGCTAGAGCACCAGCCCTGAAGTCAGGAGAATCTAAGTTCAAATCTGGTCTCAGACACTTAACACTTCCTAGCTGTGTGACCCTGGCCAAGTCACTTAACCCTAATTGCCTCAGTAAATAAACAAACAAATAAATAAACAAACAAACAAATAAATAGAAATAATGGAAGACAAGCAACAGATTAGTCAGAGATTTTTGCCATGTATATGTCAAGGGGTTTATTTCTCCCATTTGTATATGTTTTGTTTTGTTTTGTTTTTTAATCTTAGTTTGACACTTAATTAACTAAGCAAATCATCACTAATTGCTGCTAAATAGATGACTAGGAATCCAGGAAAAGATGGAAGCTCTAGCTTAAAGATAATTCTCCTCCACATGCCCGACATAGGTAGGAGCCAGGTGGCAAACAGATCCAGCAAGAGGCTGGCAGCAGTTTGGAAGGATGGTATGCAAGGAAAGATGAGAGAAAGAGAGAGAGAGAGAGAGAGAGAGAGAGAGACAGAGGGGGGGGGGGGAGAGAGAGAGGGAGGGAAGGAGGGAAGGAGGAGGGAGGGAGGGAGGGAGGGAGGGAGAGAGAGAGAGAGAGAGAGAGAGAGAGAGAGAGAGAGAGAGAGAGAGAGAGAGAGTCAAAAGGATGTTCAGACACACATGAAATTAAGGGATATACCTTTACAAGGGAAGTTGATGCCACACAACCTATGTTTAAAAAGTCAATAGGTTGAGTAATGTTACAATGAAGTTTTGTTCCTTAATTAGGGGCAGAGCACGAAGCTATTAATGATATTAGTTCAAAACAACCGTGCTTAGGATAACCTAATCTCCTGTATGTCTTCATGGATCCATTTGAGATCCAAGATGTCTGGGAATGTTATTTTACAACTCTCTGTAAACAGAATGAGAAGAAGGGAGTGGAGAATCATGGTGAACCTCTACTTTGAACACTTTGGATCACAGTAAAGACACTCTGATGTGCAGTCTGGGCCATGGCTTACTAGTTTTAATTATTGAAAAGTTATATCTTCTATTTTGCTATTATATCTCCTTGTAGGGGCAGCTAGGTGGTGCAGTGAATCAACCTGATGGCCCATAGGCAACATTGATGTGTTACAAGGGAAACTTCAGGAAGAGTCATAGATTTTGCAGCAGTATTTATTGGGGAATTGGGAATCAAAGAAGAACCCGCAATTTGGTGTGAGAAGAATAGGTGAAAATCCATGCATGCTTTCCCATTTTACTTCCTGTGTGATCTTGGACATACAACTCCTCTCTGTTTCTCTCACTCTTTCTCACTCTCATTCTCTCTGTTTCTGTGTCTCTCTGTCTTTTGCTCACTGTCTCTGTTTCTTTGTCTCTCTCCCTCTCTCTCTGTTTCTGCTCTCTTACTCTTTGTTTCTCTTCTCTTCTCTTTCTGTGTCTCTCCATCTCTCTCTGTCTCCCTGTCTCTGTTTTTGCCTGAGGTCTCTGTCTTTCTATCTCTGTCTGTTTGGACACTGTCTCTGTCTTTCTCTGTGCACATCTCTGTCTGTCTTTCTCTCTGTCTCATAGATGAGGAAATTCTATGTCCCTAAGCAAGTCAAAATGTTGCATTTCCTGACAGCACCATCTCTGAGACTCTAAATCTAGTTAAAAGCAAATGGAAAATACATGGGATTTACTTATAAACAAAATAGACCTAGGGATGTCATGATCTACCCAAGATCAACTCAAAAATATCAAAATCCCTGAACTCCAAGAGAGTAGCAGTTTCCCTTTCCAAAATGCAGCATGTGGCAGCTTCATCCAGCCAGAGCAAAGATGAGATCTCTCTCGCCCTCAGTTATCTTATATATAAAATATATTGGGTTGACTGCATGATCTCCAAAGCCTCTTCCAGCTCTAAATCTATGACCCTATGACCTCAGAAACAATTTAAAAGAGGGGCTTAGGGGCTGCTCTTGGCTGGCACATCGACATCCTGAAAACAAGGAAGAAGAGCAAAATGATAAAAGACAGACAAAAATATCATAAAAGCACCAGAGTTGGAGCCTTTTACCGTATGGGAAGAAAGGCTCTGCTCAGCTCAATGGGCCATCAAAACATTGGTGACGACTCAAAATTTTGATGGTTGGAAATGAAGAAATCATTATATTCAGTATAATATAATTTAAAAAGGAGGCAAATGTCTATAAATTTTAGGAAAGTTTCTATCCAAACTAGTTATAGTTATTAGTCACCATCATTAGCCAAGGGATAAACACTTAGCCACCCAGAAGCCTGGGCTTCACAGGACAAATCCCTTTTCAAGGCCTCCAGATCCCTGGAGTTGGGCTGGAAACACACTGGTCCATTTGAAGAGTGTCTGACACATTAAAGTCCTCAATCCCATTTTATGGTTCTTTTCCCAAAGAAAAGCCAAACAAGCCTGGAAAAAAAAAAAAATCTAAGGAAATTGGGTGAAAATAATTTTGAAACTTTTTTTTTTGTTATCTTCCTTTTATATTTTCATTGAGTTTTCATATTAATGGCATGATTTTGAGAATAATAACAACTAACATGTAGAAAAAACCTACTATGTGCTAGGAACTGTGTTAAGTGCTTTTCAATTATCTCATTTGATCTTCACTGAGAGGTAGGTTCTCTTATTATTCCCACTTTATTTATTTATTTATTTGTTTGTTTGTTTATTTATTTATTTATTTTGAGGCTGGGGTTAAGTGACTTGCCCAGGGTCATACAGCTAGGAAGTGTTAAGTGTCTGAGACCAGATTTGAACTCCTGTCCTCCTGAATTCAAGGCTGGTGCTCTCTCCACTGCGCCACCTAGCTGCCCCCTTATTCCCACTTTATAAATGAAGAAACTGAGGAGGGCAGCGGTGACCTGCTCAGGATCACACTATTATATCTCTGAGGTTAGGTCTGAAATCAAATGTTGTCTCCAGGTCCAATACACTAACCACTGTGCTTTCTGGCTGATGGCATGACATGAATAAGAATGTTTCTTATTATTCTCATGGCCAATGATACAGAATGGGCACAAAATGGATATTGATAATTTGAATTGGTGGCTAACTAGGTCACAATAAGGCTGGAGGATTGGGAGAGAAAAGCATATTACTGTTATTATTGTAATTTTGATATAAGAAAAGAACTGGGATCCCATTGGCATACAAAATTTTCAGAGGAGAAAAGATCTGTATCTCCTGGAAACTTAAGTCATAGAGAGTAGTCTGGAGATTTTAGTGACTTGCTTAGGTTCTCAGATCTATTGTGTGTCAGGGATTTGAACCCAGATTTTCCTGGTACCAAAGTAAGCTCTCTATTCACTACGCCATCATATTTATTTTGATATAAAACCAAATTCAACAGAAATAGATTTTAAAATAAAGAATTTAAAAATCATGATTTTTGTAGAACGGTAACTTTCAATTAGACCAGAAAACAAAGGAAAATTGATAAATAATCATGAATAAAATTATTTGCAAACTGAAATGATTAGAATCACTCTACCAGAGAGTTATAATGGAACAGTCCAGTTTTTTTCTTCCCCTGGAGAGAGCTCATGTTGACAGATCTTTAGGTTGCTCTATCTTATTCATGTTTCAACAATATTCTCTTGCAAGAAAACCAGCATAAAAAGTAAGAATAACTATTTCCCTCAAACCCTAAGTCAATTGATATAATTCAAGGACTCCATTTTCCCTAGGCTCTATGTTGTCAAAGCTGGTGATTTCCATTCTCATGTTAATGACCCAACTCATGGGTGACATGGTAAGCTCTAAGAGAACCCGACCCAGGTTATTTTTTTCTAATATTTTCTTACAGTACCCAGCACAGCGCCACACACAGAGATGGGCATTTAATGAATGCTTTGGATGATTGGATAATGAAAATAATTTAAATCTAAGTACAAAATAATTACCCTTAACTGACACTCATATAAAGAGATCTTTCCAAAGAGTTCTTTTCTAAAGCACTGTTTTGAATGCCTTACATTTTATGAATGTTAAATTATATTCAATTATTTTTCTTGATAGGAAAAAGCTTGTGTCTGTATAGTGAAACATTTATTTAGACTGGCTGTGTCCAGAAATCAAATAGTGGAATAATTCCATGCCAGAAAAGCATTGCATTGAGAAAACCTTTTGTTTTCTAAATAAACATGCATATGATAATAAAGACATAATGATAATAGCTAACATTTACATGGTTTTGAAATTTGCAAAGCATTTTATATGGATTAACTCACTGGATCTTTAGAACATAGCTATGAAATGGATGTTATTATTCTTTCCATTTTACAGATGAGAGCTTCAATGACTTAGCCAGGAGTGTTGAATCTTTCTGACTCCAAATCCTGTGCTTTATCCACTGTGACATTTTATATATTTATGTATGCATATATATGCATATGGACAGCTGAGTGACAGTGGATAGAATTTTAGGCCTGGAGTCGGGGAAGATCTGAATTCAAATCGAGCCTTATACACTTACAAGACCTTGGGCAAGTCACTTCATCCTGCTTGCCTCAGTGTCCTCATCTGTAAAATGAACTAAGAAGTAGATGGCAAACCACTCTAGTATCTTTGTCAAGAAAACTCCAAATGAGGTCATCATAAAGAGTTAGAAGAAATGATTGAACAACAAATATGCATATATCTATCATGTATATTTTCTCTTTCTCTTAACTTTCATTGACCAGTTAAAACTTCCAAATATATATATAACAAAACAAAGTACAAGCAAAACAAAAATCATAAGAAATATACCATTTTTAAAAAAATATTTTGTTTCTTTTTTCTTTTTTTAAAATTCATTTTATTTTTAATTAGTGGAATAAAACAATGATTTCTATAACATAGTACAATGAAAAAAAGATGATTGCTCATGAAACTGCAAATTTACTACACATATCTTTCTATTTTTTTCAAATACGCAACAAAATAATTATGTAATGTTTTTCCTCTCTTTTTCTTCCATTCTTCTCCTTTCTGCCCTCAAGATGGCTACCACTGGACACAGGTGTGTGTGTGTGTGTGTGTGTGTGTGTGTGTGTGTGTGTGTAAAATTCTTTGAAAATAGGATTGTGTTTGTTTATTTCTTTGGATCCCAGATATCTTCAACTAGAGTCTCCTATCCTTTGTAGGTGACTAATAAATGTTATCCCAATTGAATTGCACATGATTGTACATACTGTTGTAATTTACAAACTATTAAAATAACAAAAAATGATGCATTTGACTTTTAAGACATAATAATCAATAAGGGCCCACAAGGTGCCAGACACTATACTAGACATCACAGACACACCATGAGCACAAAGAATAAAAACATTTCCTACTCTCCAGAGGTTTACATTTTAATAGAGGTGATAAATATGATCGTTTTTTATTGTAATGTATTTTTTCTAAGACTCCTCCCAGTTTATCCTGTGTAGATCTTGTTTATATATAACTGTCTGTATGTTATCTCCATCATTAGAATGTAAGGACCTGAAAGCAGAAATTGGTGTGGTTTTGTTTTTGCTTTCTTTCCATGCCCAGAACATAGTAGGTGCTCAATAAATAATAGTAGACTGATATCTAAAAATATATACAGTAATTTGCAAAGTTATTACAATATTATTGCAAATACAAAATTACAATAATTACAAATATATACAAAGTAATGAAATATATGGTAGCCGGGGAAGGCGTGTGTTAGCAATTGGGAACTTGGTAGTCATAGAATGTCTTCATTGTGGATTTTATTCTTGTTTGATTTTGTCTTTTTACAGAGTTATAAACATTATACTTATGGGTTTTTATTTTTCCTTTTTTCCCTTCAGATCAGTCTTTGCATGAGTTAGCATTTGTATTGGGATTTGCATAAGTCATCCCATATGTCTTTAAATTCTTCATGTTAGTAATTTCTTATGCCACAATATTTTATTATACTCATATGGAACACTTTATTCAATTATTTATTCACTGGATGGTGCAAGGGCAGCTAGATGGCACAATGAATTCAAGGAGAATGACCTTCCTGAGTTCAAATCTGGCCTCAGACACTTACTGGCTGTGTGACCCTGGGAAAATCAAATAACCCTACTTGTCTCAGTTCCTTCATCTGTTAAAATGAGCTGGAGAAGGAAATGACAAATGACTCTAGTATCCTTGCCAATAAAAATCCAAATGGAGTCATTGAGAGTTGGACATCACTAAACAAAAACTCAATATGTTCAAAATAAAACTAATTATCTGAACAGGACTAAATGGACAGAACAACTTTTTTTCTGTATCAAATCAAAGATTTCAATCTGGAAGGAAGTTTTTGAGCTTCCTGAGCCAACCTCTTCATTTTGCAAATAAGTTAAACTGAAGCCATTTGATCTGGGCAAGTGGGTGGTACAGTGGTTAGTGTCACAGTGAGAGTAAGAAAAATCTGAGTTGAAATTTGACCCCAGACACTTATTAACTTAACTTCAGGCTTCCTTAGTTTCCTTGTCTGTAATATGAGGGTAATAATAGCATCCATTTTCCCATATTGTGATAAGATACAGTAGTAGTAGTAGTAGTAGTAGTAGTAGTAGTAGTAGTAGTAGTAGTAGTAGTAGTAGTAGTAGTAGTAGTAGTAGTAGTAGTAGTAGTAGTAGTAGTATGTAATTTTGTTCCAGGTCACATTGGTTGGGTCAGGAAGCAGGATTCAAATCCAAGGCTTCTGACTCCAAAAACCAGTGTTCTTTTCATTGTGTCATGTTCTCGACTCTCTTTCTCCCTGTAAATGTGCATGTATTTACATACAACATACACACATCTTGATAATATAAAGGTGTTTCTACTTTTTAGGGAAAAAGTAGACTTATATACTTAAGATATAATCGTAACAGGGAGGTTGCTATATCCAAGGGAAAGAATGATTTCACAATTCTCATTGTGTAATTCTTTATGACTTTCCACAAAGATCAACATGATTCACAACTCAGCCCACAGTATATCAGCTTAGTAGCAGTTAATTCATATTAAATTATATCATCTTTAATATCTTAGCCACCTTGAGCGATATAACTCAGTTCTATTTGAATTTGAGTTTCTTGCATCATTGATGATTTTGAAGACTTTTTCAAACTCTTGATGCTTTTTGTTTTTATTTTGTTTTTGTTTTTGTTTGTTTGTTTGTTTTTGAGAATGACCTGTTCTTCTCCTTTATTTATCTGTTGGTAAATACCTTTGGTTCTTAAACATAAATATGTCCTTTTTTTAAAAACAACATTCAGATTTTGCTTTTCTTCAGAGTTGCTTGACATAAAATTTCCCTCCAGCCTATATGAATTTTAGATTAATTGGTTTTAGTTTTTAATTTTTTTAGTTACACAAAAGCTGACTACAGTTTTTGAGGAGCCAAGATGGCAGAGTAAGCAGTGAATTGCTGTAACCCTCCCACGTTCATCTTTGGGCAACCATAAAATCTCACTCCTAGACAAGTCCTGGAATAGCAGATAGAGTGAAACAATCTTTTCCCCCAGGAAACTTACAGAATCTGCTGGAGGGATCCCTTTCACTCTGCTAAGGACTGGGAAGGAGGGGGATTAGTCCAAGACAGGAAACTGTCTGAGTCAGTGCCAGCCCTATCTCAGCAAATCATCAGGAGATCCTGAATCTCAGAGTGCTGGAACAGACCAACACCAATACCAGCACCCTCAACTTGACAAAACCAGGGGAACCTGCAGACTCCAACTCAGGGAATCCCTGATACTCCAGGTAGCCCTGGGCAACTACTCATGCTCCAACAGCCAGATCTCCTGGAGCTTCAGCACAGCCCCAGGCAATTAAGAGTCCTCTAGCAGCCAGATTAACCACCTGCCTCAGCACAGCTCCTGGCAATTAGGAATACTACCCTGACCAGACCAGTAAGAGCTTAAGGGTAGCATCCAGGAAACACAAAATTAGTCCATGTGGTCTCAGCATATGCCAGAACCTGCTGTTGGAACCCCAGTTCAACACCTAGTAAGCCGTCAGATCCCTACACACCCCACCCAACCCTTTAGCCAGTACCAGACAGGAGGGTTTGGTTCCCTGTTCATCTCAGGACAACATTAGTGCATCACCAAGGAAAAGGGAGGTAAGAATTGGGAGGAAGGGCCAGTAGTGGCTGGCCCAAGAAGCTGCTGACAGTGTTTCTTTCATCAAGGAAGCAGAGCTCAAATTTAAAAGACAGATAATGAGAGAAAAGAAAAAAAAAAAAAAAAAAAAAAAGGAATCTAACCACAGAAAGTTATTAAGGGAACAGGAAAGAACAAGACCCAAACTCAGGGGAGAACAACTTTGTCAAAACACTTACAGGCAAGACTCCAAAGATAAACAGGAAGTGGTCTCAGTCTCAGAAAGAACTCATGGAAGAGTTCAAAAAGGAGCTTAAATATATAAGAAAGGTAAAAGAAGAATTGGGAAAAGAAATGAGAATGATGCAAGAGAATTATGAGGGGGGGTCAATACACATGCACGCACTTGTCTGGATATGACCAAATGTATATATAGAAATATCTGATATGTATATATACACATATATATTGTCTTTTGAAGAATGTAGTAAGAATCAACATTAATTATGACCTTCATTATTAAGCTCAAGGTAGAGTAGAAACTGGTGCTGGAATTTCCTGAGCATAGGGAGCTCCCCAGTAACAAGTTCTGAAGAGATGCCTCGAGCATTGAGACATTCAGTGACTTCGATATGTCAAAGATGAACTTTGAACCCATGTCATCCTAGCTTGAGACCTGCTCTCTCTAGCGACTATCCTGTACTTCAGCACTTCTGCTATCCAGTGAGGCATAAAACAGGGAGATTCCTGCTCACAGAAGGTATTGATCATAGTCAGAAGAAGGGCCAGCAGAGACCAAATAGAAGAGGGCTGCCTTATCCATCACAATTCTTAACCTGGAGTCTATGGACAGATTTCAGGGATTCTCTGAATGTGGCTTGGGGGGAAAAAAAATCTTTATATTTTCTATCTTTGAAGTGAAATTTAGCATTCCCTTCAATAATCATTTGTAAAACCTGATCTGAAAGGATTCCATGGGCTTTACCAGCCTGCCAGAGTTTTCATGATCCATGAAAGGTTAAGAAGGCTTGCTGCTTTATATTTTGACTTCTCCCTGATGCTCCTGTCTGTAGATGACATTATGCTGATTTCATCAGTCCTGGAATACCACACAGCCTTTGAAATGGGATCTTTAATCACTCAAAAGAATTTGGCCACACTATCGACACAGAAAAAAATCAAGCAGGCAGACTTGATCAGGGGGCACCATGTGAACTTTCTTCGTTGATCCTTAAGATATGAGATAGGCGTTGATGATGGGTGATGAGCTAATGTCAGCATGAAAGGATATCACAAAGCACTTTTACTAACCTCAAGCTTCTCCCAGGAATAAAGGCCCATCTTTTATAGCAAGGAATACATTTCCAAGTCCAGGATGCTCTCATAATGGCCTATGACTCTGAATTGTGGAATATGCATTCTGCAAAGAGCCCAGAGGTAAGTCATGGATGTGAGCTGGATGCAACATCTAACAGATTAGGAATTGTGCAGGAGAACTGGTAGAAAGTATGTGACGGGAGACAAAAAATGACAGGCTAGTCACATGGAGAGAGTGAAGGTGACTGATAAGAGTCAATGTGATCTATTATCATAGATGTAAAGAGAATAGGAGGAGGGCCCCAGAGTGTTCATTTATGGGAGGGCATAACCAAGAGACAGACGAGTTCAGGGAGGGATTGTGATTTGTCTCAATAGAAGTAATACCGACATCATTGAGATGATGGATCTTTTGAAGCATAAGATACAGTATATAATTCTCCCCATTCTTTGTTATTGTCATTTTGCTCAAAATGCTTCCACATTTTCCCAGTATTGTTGTTAAATACTCAATCCCTTCCCTGATGATTTGTGTTTTTAGATTTTTCACATTAGGCTGCTTCATTCTTGTGTTCTCTGTTCTACTTTTCAACCTACACAATGTTGAATTCTCATCATGATGTGATGTAAGTGAAAATCAAGTCTATGAATTTGCTCTGCTAAGATATGACCTGAGTTTTCCATAGTCTAAGACAGCAGGGAAACTGATATTATAGAACTAATGTGTATTATTAAAGAAAATGGCCAGTTCTTAGCAAAGAAGACATCAATGAATTATGCTGCAGATTAATTTTTCCTTTCAGCTGTCTCTCTTTGGTGAGGAGTTAACATTGTTATTGTTGTTGATTTAACTAAAATGAAAGGTTTATAATCCCTGTACCTGGCACAAACAAAGTGACTGTCTAGAGTCCTCAAACTTTTTAAATAGGGGGCCAATTCACTGTCCCTCAGACTCTGGGAGGCCGGACTATAGTAAAAACAAAGCTCATACTCTGTCTCTGCCCCTCAGCCCATTTGCCATAACCCGGCGGGCCACATAAACGTCCTCAGTGGCTGCATCTGGCCCGTGGGCCGTAGTTTGAGAACCCCTGGCTCTAGACCAAGCCAATCTTCCTAAACTTCACTCCCCTCCAGGTACTCTTTGATTTATTGGTTTCCTGGATGTTCCATGAAGTATCCACTCCATCTCTTGACTCCAAACATTGTATTTGGTGTCTGCTAGGCTTTGATCTTCTGCTGCACCTACTGACCTCCCTTTAAGACCCAATTAAAATTCCTTTTTTGATTGAAAATCTTCTCTATATTTTTTTTAATTTTACTTCTTCCCTTTTGTTAATTATTTCCTATTTATTCTGTATATAGCTTGAAATGGATGGATATACATAGATACATGGATACATGAATACACGGCCACATGAATATATGGATGGATGGATAAATGGACAGATGGACAGATAGATAATTTTGCATGTTGTTTCCTTCATTAGATTGTAAGCTCCTTGAGGACAGACTTCTTTCGATTCCTTTTTTTTTTGTCTCTATAGTGTTTGACACATAGTAGATATTTAATAAATGTTTATTGGTTGATTTAACAATGCTTGTTAATGGAAATGAATTATAGATTCTTTCTCCCATTTAAAATCTACAAGTATACCACCTCATAAGACCCAAACTAACAAATAAATATAAAAAATGGGCAGCGCATTTACATTATGGCCCAGCTCCCACCAAAAGGTTTCCAACATTGTCAATTTGATTCTTAAACTTGTAGACTCTATTAACAAAATTCAAATAAAGAAACAAGACTAGATCAGACCTCTTTGATTAAATGTTCATCCTTCTGTACGCCCTGTTACACAGATGATGGGTTTTCAGGTCTTTCTAAAATTTAATTAGTTGAAAAAATGGAAAAGTTAATTACATATAATTATAACTTTAGTTGAACATAGGGCTTGTGATTATTCTGACAGTGGAAAAAAATGTCTCTTTTACTAACAAACATGGTGAATTAGTCAATGACATTTTTTTCAGAGTTTCTAAATTTTTACTCTTTCATGTGTGACTGGACACTGGTAATTCCATAGTCTGGAAAGATACTATTCCTGCATAAGTAAAGCCAGTAATACTTTATCAAAATTTATGTTCAGTCATAATGCTATTTCTTTCTATTTCTTTTAACTTTCTATTTCTAATTTTATTTTCCATCTAGTAAAGCTGTCTGGTAAGAATTACATTAGACATATTTTTGTCTCTGCCTTAAATTAACAGTATTTCCTTGGGAAAAACTGGATGCCCAGTGATGTTCATAATAAGGAAAGGAATAGAGAAAGGGATTTCCCTGGTATAATGTTCTTCTGGCAAGGAAACACACTCTGACAATGCTGATTAGCTTGTTCTCTGTAACTTATTGTCTTATAGAGTTGTCTAGAATATGGAGAGGCCTTGTGATTCATCTAGAGTCACATAACCAATATATATGAGATGCAGAACTAGGAACTCACATATTCCTGAATCCAAGGCAATGCTAATGTTTGATTATCTCTAATTTAGTCTCTGTATATCTTGCTTGTGCATAATTGTTTACTATAGTCTTCTCCAGCAGAGATCCTTAAAAGCAAGGACAGATTTTTGCCCTTTCTTTGCATCCTTTGCACGGGACCTGGCACATAGTAGGCATTTATTAAATACTTGTTGACCAAATGGCTCTTTACTTGCCACACCAGGCTGCCTCTCACTTAATGCTGTGCCTGTGCAAGAAAATAATAAATACTAATTTAGTGGTGATTACTCTGGCCCCCAATCCTGATAGTCAGGTATGGGACATTTCACTCCTCCCCTGGGGTTCTTGGATTTTGTTAAAGATGGTTTGATTAAGGTTGTCCTCATTTGGCTCCCTGCTAACAATTTTGTTCCTTCAGTTGTGGGGTTCCATTGTACCTCAGTTCCATATATCTATGCAAGAGGCAGATTAGCATTTATGAAGGAATTTTTATTTCAAAAGTTTATATAAGAACCAGTATATGGACACTTAAGGAGCATAATTTCTTTCTACTTCCATCCCCTTATTCCATCCCAATCTCTGGGCGGAGGAGGGGATTAGGCTCTCAGATAAACTCAGTTCCTATATAGTACAGTGCCATCCCAAATTCCAGATCTGAGGCCTTTGCATCCCAGAACTCTGGTCTCTCCATGTAGTCAATTTAGCTGAAATCAAGATAAAAGAACAACAACAAAAAAAAAAAAAGATAAAAGAACAAACAAAGCACTCAAACCAATTTGGGAGGCCAGCGAGACAGGGCAAATAGTTCCTTCTGCCACCATATTCAGCTCATAGTCTCCATGCCATAGGTGACCAGGACTTTTAGCCCTTTTGGATGAAGATAGAAAGAGAGACTATTCCAGTCTGACAGTTTTGAAAGTCTGGTTACACAGCCATTGGAAAGAGGTGCTACCATGATAAGGAACAGAGAGAGTGTCTTCTCTTAGAAGCAGGACTCTCATGTCTCCCAAAGAGTGCCTCCATGTTAGGTGATTTAAACATGGCAAAGCCAGGCTCCATTGGACTAACAAATCAGGATTTGGGTAGGGTAAGGAACAAGGAATTATCATCTTGATGAATCATTATGATTTTGAGGAGGGTAATTGTCCATATTATTTTCACATTTAGCAGCAATCATTCTCTTACCAAGTGATGTTACAGAGTCACCTCATAGACAGCCCACACTAAGAATTTGCATATTCTAATGAAGTTTACTGAGTTATATTTATGACAGCGGAGAATTCGGGAGAGCTGGAGATAAGAATGATGTTGATCCTTGGTCAGTCAGTGTGATAATCCAGCAATTTCCAATCTCCCCACCTCAAATGGCTCATAAGAGTGGCTATGCTCCAAATAGGAGTGAAAACAGCACCAAAATGGCCTCATTAATTTTCCCTTTTATTAATTAATATTTATTATTATAAAAAATCTTCATCTTTGATATGTGTCAATGATATTTCTTTCTTCTGGTTTCCAGGGACTTTAGGGAACTGTTACTCTAAATGTATGATATGAATAGCATCGAAGTATTCATCTATCTTATCTCCACTCAGGATTCGGTCACCTATTATCTCTAGTCCTAAGAGCTAGGATGTTATGGAGGGGAGGAGGGAAAAAAGACTCTATTAGGTTGATATGGATATTACCTATGAAACCATGATTTAGGACTATTTATTTGTTGTGAAATGTTTGAGGGTAGAGGATGTGTTGTCCATTTTTTGAATCCCCCAGTACTCAGTGCTTGATCCATATCAGGCATATTATCAAAGGTTTGTTGAATGACTGCTGACAAAAGAGATTTTCTTGGCCATTTAAAGATGCAAAGAAAAAATACTGGAAAGCAAAATATAATAGGTAAACAGAAAGATAAAAATATCAGTAATCCATAGGTCCTAGTCATCTCTCAGTAACTCAACCATTTCCAAGGAAAACATCCTGATGGAAAGGCAATGGAAAATTTTCTTAAGCAATTAATGACTTTTCTTTTGCTACGTTTTCTAGCAAACAATGCATTAATAATGCCATTTTCTAGCAAGCCATTCAAGCATAAAGAAAGGATAACACACAATTATAAAATGTCTAAATAATAAATACATTGGAATCCACATTGTGTACAGTGATATAATAAATACATTGGAATCCACATTGTGTGCAGTGATACAACAACTACAGGTAGGGAAGGAGGGAGGGAGAGACAGATTTGTCAGTATGTATGTCAGTAGATAGCATTTGGGATCATCGTGGTTCATGGAATCCAGATTTAGCACTGGAAAGGACCCCAAAGATCACAGAATTTTAGAGCTGGAAGGGAAAGAATATTAGCAATGTTCTCATTTAACCAGGCATGAAATAACCCCCCACTATAACAGACTCAAAGTGGCCATCGCCCCTTCTGCTAGAAGTCATCTAAGGAGGGAATAGCCCATCACCTTTTAAGAAAGTCAAATGTACCTTGGACAGTTCTAATTGTTTGGAAATGTCTCCCCCTCTATTTATATCTAGCCTAATTTATCTCTTTGTAACTTCAACCCATTTCTCTTACTTTTTCACCGTGGGTTTAGACAGAATAAACTTCTTGCTTTGACTGCTTGGAAAGATACTCGAACACAGCTTTAATGCTCCAACTTTTCTGCAGGCTTAACAGGCCAAACTCCATGTGTCAGACTCAAGACTTTTCTTGCCCATTCCTGCTACCTTCCTCTGGTGTTTTCCAGCTTCCTAACATCCTTCAAAGGAGGTCTGATGAGGAGCGAATCCAGTGAGACTATCTCCTCCCTGATCATGGAAGCTCAGCCCCTATTATGGGCAGTTACATTATATTCCTATTTACAAGGAAGCTTTCAGTCCACTCAAATCCAGGGATATTTTTTCAGAACAATTGTTCTCTCTCATTGCTTGCTTAATCTTGGACTTAATCTTGTGATATTGAATTTTTGTACTCTAGTAAAGTCTTTTTTTTTTCTTTGAGAGGGGAGATACAATTGGGTTTCAGTGACTTGCCCAGGATCACATAGCTAGTAAGTGTCTGAAACCAGATTTGAACTCCTGACTTCAGGGTGAGTGTTCTATCCACTATGCCACCTAGCTGTCACAAGTACAAGTTTTATACTTATCTCTACTGAATTGTACTGTGTTCAAGTTTGTCCAATGCTTGTCAAAATCCTTTAATTAAAAAAAACAAATAAACAAACAAAAAAACTTCATTTGCTACCCTTTCCAGTCTTGTACCATTGAATCCAGTCTGCATAGAAGATGAAACTAAGACCCTCCCTTTAATATAAAGTGACTTGCCAAGATCACACAGGTAGTAAGTGCCAAAACTGAGATTCAATTCCCAATTTCCTGGTTCCACACATAACATTGTTTGTACTGCTCTCCTCTCCGTTATGCTATTTGTTTATTCTTTGGGTTTGATATATTCTAATATCTGAGGATTTTTCAGAAATTATGAGCCAAATCAAATGAGCTAGAAGATTTAATGTGCTTTGAAATCGTAAAGTATGATATAAATGGCAGCTAGCTCTGTCTGTGTTATCCTATTTGGAATTATGCTTCCCACTCTCTTCCCTTTGCTTCCCTCATATCACATTTTCCTCTTTCTCTTTTGCTGATTCTCTTCAAATCCATGTTGTAATGTTCCATTCCATTTCGAAATAGATCTAAAACCCAGCTCATCATCTTCTTAAGACTCTCCTTCTGACTTCCTTATTTTTCCTAATGGTGCTATCATTTTCCTAATCATTCAGACTCAAACCACTTTGATTGCTTCCTTCTTCAGGATATCATATCCTGAAAACTATTCCTTTGTGATCTCTCTCTCATTCATTATTTCTTTCCATTTCATCCTCTATTATCCTGGTTCTGAATTTTCTCAGTTCACAACTTCAAGAATCCCTCTATCTTAACTTCCTGCCTCCAGGTTCTCCCCTATTTCAATCAATTCTATACACTGGGAACAAATTTTCTTAGGATGCTCTTTTGATGATTCATGCAAGCCCATATCTAAGAATCATAACTAGCTCAATATTGCTTATAAGAGAAAACACCTGAAATAAGTAAAAAACACTAAAATAACCTGGCATTCAAGTCCCACCCCAACCATACCCTCAGTCAAGCCAATACCTACATTTTCTGCTGTATTATAGCAGTTGTATGTTGGCACAAGCTTGAAAGCCAATGGTTAAATTTCAAATTGTGACCATTTTCACTGTGGGAATTGGTAAGTGCTATAAATTAGAGCTTATTTATGATTATTATTAATTGTATAGATTTTATTATTATTCTTTATTATTATTTAATTATTTACTATTATTAATTTATTAATGATTATTATTAATTGTATATATTTAAGAAAATGATCAAAATCTCAATTAATAAAGATTAATCTTAAAAGTGAGTCTCGTGTATGTGTGTGTGTGTGTGTGTGTGTGTGTGTGTGAGTATGTGTGTTAAAAAGCTGGTCACTAAACATTGATCAGTGCACCACTATCTCTCTATTATGGCTTCCTCATATCAACCTTCTTCTCAAACTAAGCTCTTCTACACAATCATTCTCTAAATATACTGCCTCCTGGACTTAGCACTTTGACCCCCTCCCCATGTCTCATTACATCCCAACAAAGAGGCTTTGTGGTTAAGTCTGAGAAAACAACTCCCTGTGTCATGATTAATTGGGTTATAAATGATGAAATTTCTATTCAAAAAAGGAAGCATCAAAGTCTTATGATGGTTAACCTCAAGGGTGAAAGAAGGCTGGTGAAAGAGTCAGCTGACTCTAGAATTACTTGATTACTGTCCTGAGTGAATGGATCTTCTAGAACTCTCAAAGGCCTTGGAGTAGGTCAGCCTTAAGGGAAGGCACAAGCAACCAGCTGATGTTTCCAAGTTGGATATTTATAGCTTCCAAAATGCCTATTTTTATAACTTAGTTTATTGACAGGATGCCTATTTCTTCTGAATATTTCTTTATTTTATGATGAACAAAAAAGAAAAGGGTTTTTATGATTTTTCCCCCAGATTTACAATTTCTGCTTAACCACTAACATATCAGTTTTGAAGATGTCAATGTATTTCCCGTACTCAGATACCAGAGTTAATTAGCTTTTTGAATTGTCAGGATCATAGTTTTTTGCTGACTTTGAAAAGGGAATTTAGTGAAAGAAATTCTTATTAAGAATGAATTACAAATCTGGTCTCAGACACTTAACACTTCCTGGCTGTGTGACCTTGGGCAAGTCACTTAACCCCAGCCTCAGGAAAAACAAAACAAAAAACAAAAAACAAACAACAACAACAACAAAAGAATGAATTACATAAGGACAGTTAAGTGACTCAGTGGATAGAGCACCAGCCCTGAAGTCAGGAGGACCTGAGTTTAAATCTGGTCTTGGACACTTAACACTTCCTGGCTGTGTGACCCTGGGCAAGTCACTTAACCCCAATTGCCTCAGCAAAAAAAAAAAAAAAAAAAAAAAAAAGAATGAATTTTATATATATATACAGTAGGTAGAGCACCAACCCTGAAGTCAGGAGGACCTGAGTTCAAATTTGGTCTCAGACACTTAACACTTCCTGGTTGTATGATCCTGGTAAAGTTGCTTAACCCAATTGCCTTAGGGGAAAAAAATTATATAAAAGGCCCTGGGAATAAAGATCCAGAGATGAAAATAAGCTTCATTTTCAGGAGCCTTTCTTTCAATTTAGGAAAGAAAATGAAAACTTTTTTAAAAGAAATACTTGGTAAAAAGTCGGGGCCAGGGAGTGGGAACTATATTTTGCCTTTTCCTATAAAACAGAATATTGGAGAGCACATAGTAGGCCCAAAATAAGTTGTACTGAATCCTTTGTCACTTGGATCAGGAAAAATCAGCTCCAGGCCTTCTTTATGATACAGCATTAATGTTCCTTCTGCTCTTTGAGGGCTTCCCTTCCGCATTTATACTATGGCAATTCCAGCAAAAGTCCTAGACTCACCCCTCCGCTGAAATGCATTTCATTTCAATTCAGTTCAACAATCTTTTATTTCACTAGTAGAGATGAACAGCTGATGATAAAAATGGATTTCAAACATACTCATGTGAGCTTTTTTTCCAAAACATGGCATAGCCATTGGAGAGGATGTTTATTTAATTCCATTCTCTCAATATTCATTGTGTTACAAGCTGAATAATCAAATAAACTCTCTTGTCACAGCATCAGTTAAAAAATAAAAAGACTAGTAACTTCAAAAATTAATGCCCCCTCCTTTTCCAAGCATTTTATCTTTTCTGGCCAGAGAAATTGTGTTAACAGCATGCTAGAGAGAATCATATTTAAACATAATTTTTGCTAACACGATTTTTACTGTAGTGTAGGCAGGGCCCTAAATACATTTCTCACTACTGCATCTATTTTTAATTTCTGATTCAGTATGGAATTCTTAATTCACTGTCACTAAGTTGCAGGCTACTTACAAAGGCTTAGGTGAAACTGTCAGTTCCTGCAGAGCATTTAAAAGTCCACAGTGGTACATTAAAACAGGTTCTTTTTCTAAAGATGAAAAAAATCTATCTAGCTTATTCCCCCTTTTTAATTTAAAGAAGTAGAATTTTTTTGTTATTTCTTGCATTACCCATTAAATCCATCACCCAACCAATTTCTTGTTAGAGATGACCATACTGCAACTTGACTAGATAAGTTCACCAGCCATCCAAGGAAATCAAGAGAAAGGAAGACACCTGGTCATTCTTCAAAATGACCTGAGAATTGGTTGGCTTGTTTTAATATTTAAAAAAAATAAATTACAAGATTTTTATCTTTCTTGCAAGGCTTGTATGCATGGTCAGGCTTAGAATTTTTAAAAATTGTTGTTATTGTCAAAAAGAAACACATGGCCAGTTGGTATTGTGCAATGTATATTTATTTTTAGTCCTTTTGGTCATGATTTTAAGTAGCATGATTTCTTGGGCTTACTAGATTCAAATATCACACATGCTGCAAAGATTTTTTTTTTAAGTCAGTCTTCAGAGAAAAGGCAAAAGTGTATGAGATAACGTATATTGTATCTAGGATATACTATAATACATTTAACATGTATGGGACTGCCTGCCATCTAGGGGAGGGGGTGGAGGGAAGGAGGGGAAAATTTGGAACAGAAGTGAGTACAAAGGATAATGTTGTAAAAAAAATTACCCATGCATATGTAGTCAAAAAATTATAATTATAAAATTAATTTTTAAAAAAGTGTATGAGATACAGTTTGACCCCTCCCAATACACTAATGAGATCTTTTTAAAATTTCTAGGTCCTCAACCAAGGCCAGCAACATTTTGTGTAGAAACAGGCTTAGAGTGATGCAATATTTGCCCCCATCAACTTTCCGATATAATGATTTCCCAGGAGCATAGCCAGTGGAAGGGAAAATAGAGGAAGTTCATAAGTCAGCTCAGCAAAAAGAGACTCACATTTTGCTCAGAATCGGAGGAATCAATTAGCTTATGTTAAACCACACAGAGAACAAGCAAACAAAAGATACAAACAGCCTTTGAACCGCCTTATTTCATACCTGTAAATACTGAAGATAAATGGCAGATTGGGATGAGAAATTGGTAGCTCTATTAGCTATGATGAAGCACTGATCATTTTAAATTTATTCAACTGTTTCTCCTGAATAAAATAATAGTTTATATTTCCTCTCCCAGATTTATATTCCTCTTTCTATTTTCTTCTTACTCTCAGGACTTTGTCCATTAGTTATTATTATTATTATTCATTATAGGTTAGGAGAGATACTACAGGGTAGAGGATAAAAAGCTAGAGTCAGAGCCTGGGAAACCTGAGTTTAAGGCCTGAATCTGACACTACTGGCAGTATGATCCTGAATAATAGTGACTTAATAGTCACAGTGCAGTATTTCTTTTTTTTTTTTTTTTTTTTTTTTTTTTTTTTTTTTTTTTTTTGAGGCTGGGGTTAAATGACTTGCCCAGGGTCACACAACTAGGAAGTGTTAAGTGTCTGAGACTAGATTTGAACTTGGGTCCTCCTGAATTCAAGGCTGGTGCTCTATCCACTTCGCCACCTAGCTGCCCCCCACAGTGCAGTATTTCAATAGAAACGGGAGCCCTTAAATTCTATAGGATAATCCCTCCAGGTATATATGGATTTAGACTACACATATTTACATAATCCAGGGTCTATTATATTTTTATTTACTTTGTTAAGTATTTCCCAAATACATTTCCTCTGATTTGGTCCATTTCTTTGACACCTCTATTCTTGGTCATTCTCTGAGATTATAAATAACAGAGAAGATACCAAACTGAACTAGTAATGGTCCAGGGAGATTTCTCATCTAAAAGTTCAATATCCAAGTAAACTATGGCTCCAGTCTCTGTGCCCATTAATAGTAAAGGTCATTTTCCCTTTCAGTTTAAAAGATTAAACCAAACCAGCATTGAAACCTCAATACTATTTGCCTAAGTCTCTAGATCAGTTGGTTCCCATAAAAATTGGGGAATCTTTGTATTTGTTAAATAATGGCGTGAAGAAGGGTCTTGTGTGTCCTTGAGAGATGAGTTTGTTTTAATTTGGGGAGCAAGCCTGATATGAAGAGGCAAAATTTGAGCACGTTGGTTCAATGTGTGAATTTTGAGACAAAAACAATTTCATTGAAATGATGTTTTTACAGTTCTTATAGGTGTCATCTCCAATCACTTTGAAGCTGGTTGTGGCCCCTTTAAGAAACTAGTCCTTTCAGATTGATTTATTCCTTTCTGATTCCCAACCTCTCCTAGCTGATGCATTAACAATTCAAGAAGCTAGGACCTTTGATTCACAAATCCTGGTTAAAAGAAGGAAGGAAGGAAGGAAGGAAGGAAGGAAGGAAGGAAGGAAGGAAGGAAGGAAGGAAGGAAGGAAGGAAGGAAGGAAGGAAGGAAGGAAGGAAGGAAGGAAGGAAGGAAGGAAGAAAGAAGGAAGGGTAGAAAGAAGGAAGGAAGGAAGGAAGGAAGGAAGGAAGGAAGGAAGGAAGGAAGGAAGGAAGGAAGGAAGGAAGGAAGGAAGGAAGGAAGGAAGGAAGGAAAGGAGAGAAGAGGGAAGAAAAAGAAAGAGAAAGGAAGGAAGGGAGCTAGGAGGGAAGAAAGAAACTTCCCTGTTCAATAAACTCCAGTGGTTCTCTATCACCTCCAGAATCAAATACAAATGAGTTCATTTGCCTTATAAAGCCCTTATTAACTTAAGTCATTCAAAACCAATCTGAATCATAAAGTTTGTTAATGGGAGTGATGTGTAATACTGCAGAAAAGGAAGCTTGGGGCCAATTTGTGAAGTGAGACAAAGGCCAAACAAGGTGTTGACATTATCTCCAAAAAGCATCAGGTAACTTGATCAGGGAGGAGACATGGCCAGTCTTACATAATAGGAAGATCAAGGCAACTGGGGCTGGAGTAAATTAAGACCCTAAAGCAGAGACAGCAATTAAATCGTGGCTGCAAAAGTCTAGGTAAAATCATCTAAGAATATAACAAATAGTTCTCAAAAGACAAAGATTTATACCATGAAAAAGTACGTCAGACCACTATTTAATAGAGATATGCAAATGAAAGATATTCAGAGGTTCCAGCTTAATAACAAATAATGAAAGTGAACAAGTTTTGGAAGGGATTGTGGGAAAATAGGCACAGTAAAGCACTTGGAGCTATGGATTAGTCCAATCACTCTGGAAATCAGAGACTAACTATGCCCTCAACATCACAAAATTTGCTCTTTGACTTGGTGTTGTCATTGCTAGATGTATTCTTCAGAGAAATCAAAGAAAGAAAAAAATTAACCATATGTACAGAAATCTAGTGACAGCTCTTTTAGGGTTGGTAAGAAATTAGAACCTGAGGGATGCCCCTCTGATGCCTCAGACATTGTGGGATGTCTGGACAATTATGATATGTGAAGCTAATGGAATTTCATTGTACCATAAGAAATATTCAAAGGGATGGTCAGAGAAACATGAGAAGATTTATTTGAACTGATAGCAGAACCATGAGAAGAGCAGCAGCATAACTGTGAAGGCAGGCAACTTGGAAAGAACATGGTTAATGCTATAACCAATCAGATGATGCTCTCGTCTTCCAGGCTTTTTCTATTTCTTCTCTCTCCATGCTCTAAAAGTCACTGAAGTATTTGGATGGGTTTGAATAATTCCGATGTTTTTCTGCTGATGTCTGTAATATATCATGATTGATTTTCCCAATAATTGTGTTAGGGCAAAGATTTGGGGTTATTTTGCATACCTAAATAGATTTTTAGTTATGCAAAAGAAAATATGTGAGAACCACAGGAAATGGATGGTTTGGTTTATTGGAGATGGAACTTAAGTGAAAGAAGGGCCTCCCAAATAAAACCAATTTTCTTGAAATAAATATTCCCTCTTACTTTTAAAGGAGGAATTCTACCTTACCACTCCTAATTCGTTCATTGGAACTTCTGTGGGAAGGGAGAATTGAAGAGTAATTATATATCTTTCCCAAAAAGATATTCTTGCCTAGAAATGATTTTCTCTTCAGAAATGCCTGAGAGGCTTATTGGATTATAGATGTAAGGTTGAAAGTAAGCTCAGAAGTAATCCTTTTCAAGCCCCTTATTTTAGAGATGAGAATGATGAGACTTAGACAAAAATTGTCCAAGGTCACTCTCGCAATAAGGAGCAGAGGGCAGGATATGAATCCAGGGCCTTGGATTCAAAAGCCACTGCTATTCTCTTTAAAGAACTCTAGAGAAACGCTATTGATTTTGTCCTTCCATTTTCTCTGTTCATCAGTAACAGACGTAATTCATCCCAGATTGCTTGTTTAGTTGTAAGTCTTCCAGCCCTTAAACATATTAAATAGTGAAAATATAATTTTGTGGAAGCCTCAAGTTGGAAAGGCTTGGGTTCACAAACTCTGTTCCTTACTAAGTCTAATCTGGAGAAGTCCCATGATCATTTAGCACTTTAAACCTAGCACCATTTAATCTATTAAGTCAAAGATGGGTTGGGATCATCACTGATCTCTAAGTGGAAAAGAGCTCCCACCCCAAAAATTTTCACTCTGTCAAAATCACAATTAACAAACATTTATTAAACACCAACTATGTACCAAAGCCTGTTCTCCTGTACATGTATTAAGTAACTCATCCAAAGCACAACTAGAAGACTGAATGGAGAGAGTTGTGGATTTAGAGTGAGGAAGATCTGACCAAATCTAGCTTCAGATATTTACTATCTGAGTGACCTTAGGCAAGTCACTTAACTGGTGGCTGGGAGGTAGGTAGGTGCCTCAATGAATAGAGCTCTAGGCCTGGAGTCAGAAAGAACTGTCTTCAAATCCAGCCTTATACCAGGACTAGTTGGGTCGCCCTGGTCAAATCACTTAATCTGTTTGTCCTAATCCACTGGATAAGGGAATGACAAATCATTCCAGTATCTTTCTCAAGAAAATACCATGGAGGGTGTCTTCAACATTGAGATGATTCAAACCAGTTCCACTTGTGCAGTGATGAAGAGAGCCATCTACACCCAGAGAGAGGACTGTGGAAACTGAGTGTGGAACACAATACAGCATTTTGTTATTTGCTTGAATTTTTTTTCTCAATTTTTTTCTTCCTTCTTGATCTGATTTTTCTTGCGCAACATGATAACTGTATACACTTGTATACACATGTGGGATTTAACATGTATTTTAACATATTTAACATGTATCAGACTACCTGCCAGCTAGGGGAGAGGTGGGGGGAAGAAGGGGAAATTTTGCAACAAAAAGTTATGCAAGGATCAATGTTGGGAAAATTACCCATGCATATGTTTTGTAAATAAAAAGCTTTAATAATTTAAAAAAAAAAGAAGAAAAAGAAAACACCACAGAAGGGATGGTCCATAGGGTCTCGAAGGGTCAGACATGACTGGACAGCAACTCTTCCATAATTCATAGTCAATTTCTTTTTTTTTTTTTTTTCTTTTTTTTTATTATATATATATATATATATATATATATATATATATATATTTTATAATATTATCCCTTGTATTCATTTTTCCAAATTACCCCCCCTCCCTCTATTCCCTCCCCCCGACGACAGGCAATACCATACATTTTACATGTGTTACAATATAGTCTAGGTACAATACATGTGTGCGAATATCATTTTCTTGTTGCACAATAAACATTAGAATCCGAAGGTACATGCAACCTGGGCAGACAGATATTAGTGCTAACAATTTACATTCCCCTCCCAGTGTTTCTTCTCTGGGTGTATCTACCTCTGTCCATCATTGATCAACTGGAAGTGAGTTGGATCTTCTTTATGTTGAAGATTTCCACCTCCATCAGAATACATCCTCATACAGTATTGTTGTTGAAGTGTACAGAGATCTTCTGGTTCTGCTCATTTCACTCAGCATCAGTTGATTTAAGTCTCTCCAACCCTCTCTGTATTCCTCCTGCTGGTCATTTCTTACCGAGCAATAATATTCCATAACTTTCATATACCACAATTTACCCAACCATTCTCCAACTGATGGACATCCATTCATCTTCCAGTTTCTAGCTACAACAAAAAGAGCTGCCACAAACATTTTGGCACATATAGGTCTCTTTCCGCTCTTTAGTATTTCTTTGGGATATAATCCCAGTAGTAGCGCTGCTGGGTCAAAGGGTATGCACAGTTTGATCACTTTTTGGGCATAATTCCAGATTGCTCTCCAGAATGGCTGGATTCTTTCACAACTCCACCAGCAATGTATTAGTGTCCCAATTTCCCCACATCCCCTCCAACATTTGTCATTATTTGTTCCTGTCATCTTAGCCAATCTGACAGGTGTGTAGTGGTATCTCAGAGTGGTCTTAATTTGCATTTCTCTGATCAGTAGTGATTTGGAACACTCTTTCATGTGAGTGGATATAGTTTCAATTTCTTCCTCTGAGAATTGTCTGTTCATATCCTTTGACCATTTATCAATTGGAGAATGGTTCGGTTTCTTATAAATTATGGTCAGTCCTCTATATATTTTGGAAATGAGACCTTTGTCAGAACCTTTGTTTTTAAAAATATTTTCCCAATTTGTTACTTCCCTTCTAATCTTGTTTGCATTAGTATTATTTGTACAGAAACTTTTTAGTTTGATGTAATCAAAATCTTCTATTTTGTGATCAATAATGATCTCTAGTTCTCCTCTGGTCATAAATTCCTTCCTCCTCCACAAGTCTGAGAGGTAGATTATCCTCTGTTCCTCTAATCTATTTATTATCTCCCTCTTTATGCCTAAATCATGGACCCATTTTGATCTTATCTTGGTATATGGTGTTAAGTGTGGATCCATATCTAATTTCTGCCATACTAATTTCCAGTTTTCCCAACAGTTTTTTCCGAATAATGGATTTTTATCCCTAATGTTGGAGTCTTTGGGTTTGTCAAAGATTAGATTGCTATAGATGTACCCTTTTTTGTCCTTTGTATCTAATCTGTTCCACTGATCTACCGGTCTATTTCTTAGCCAATACCAAATGGTTTTGGTGACTGCTGCTATATAATATAGCTTTAGATCAGGTACACTTAGACCACCTTCCTCTGAGTTTTTTTTCATTAGTTCCCTTGCAATTCTTGACCTTTTATTCTTCCATATGAATTTTGTTGTTATTTTTTCTAGGTCATTAAAATAGTTTCTTGGGAGTCTGATTGGTATAGCACTAAATAAATAGATTAGTTTGGGGAGTATTGTCATCTTTATTATATTCGCTCGGCCTATCCAAGAGCACTGAATGTCTTTCCAATTATTTAAATCTGATTTTATTTTTGTGGCAAGTGTTTTGTAATTTTTCTCATATAATTCCTGACTTTTCTTTGGTAGATGGATTCCCAAATATTTTATACTCTCAACATTTGTTTGGAATGGAATTTCTCTTTGTATCTCTTGCTGTTGCATTTTATTAGTGATATATAAAAATGCCGAGGATTTATGTGGATTTATTTTGTATCCTGCCACATTGCTGAAATTTTGAATTATTTCTAGTAGCTTTTTAGCAGAGTCTTTGGGGTTCTCTAAGTATACCATCATGTCATCTGCAAAAAGTGATAGTTTAATTTCCTCATTTCCTACTCTAATTCCTTGAATCTCTTTCTCGGCTCTTATTGCCGAGGCTAGCGTTTCTAGTACTATATTGAATAGTAATGGTGATAGTGGGCAACCTTGTTTCACTCCTGATCTTACTGGGAAAGGTTGCAGTTTATTTCTATTGCATATTATGCTTACTGACGGTCTTAAATATATACTCCTGATTATTCTAAGGAATAGTCCATTTATTCCTATACTCTCAAGAGTTTTTAGTAGGAATGGATGTTGGATTTTGTCAAATGCTTTTTCTGCATCTATTGAGATGATCATATGGTTCTTATTAATTTGATTATTAATATGGTCAATTATATTAATAGTTTTCCTAATATTAAACCAGCCCTGCATTCCTGGAATAAATCCTACTTGATCATAGTGTATTATCTTGGAGATGATTTTCTGAAGTCTTTTTGCTAATATCTTATTTAAGATTTTAGCATCAATATTCATTAAGGAGATTGGTCTATAATTTTCTTTCTCAGTTTTCGATCTACCAGGTTTAGGTATCAGTACCATGTCTGTGTCATAAAAGGAATTTGGTAGGACTCCTTCATCCCCTATTTTTTCAAATAATTTATATAACATTGGGGCTAATTGTTCTTTAAATGTTTGGTAGAATTCACATGTGAATCCATCTGGCCCTGGGGATTTTTTCCTGGGGAGTTGATTAATAGCTTGTTCTATTTCTTTTTCTGAAATGGGACTATTTAAGCAATTTATCTCCTCCTCTGTTAATCTAGGGAGCCTATATTTTTGGAGGAAGTCATCCATTTCACTTAAGTTATCAAATTTATTGGCATAAAGTTGGGCAAAGTAACTCCTTATTATTTCTCTAATTTCCTCTTCATTGGTGGAAAGATCCCCCTTTTCATTTGTAAGACTATCAATTTGATTTTCCTCTTTCTTTTTTTTTGATCAAATTTACCAAAGGTTCATCTATTTTATTGGCTTTTTCATAAAACCAACTCTTGGTTTTATTTATTAATTCAATAGTTTTTTTACTTTCAATTTTATTGATTTCTCCTTTTAATTTTTGTATTTCGAGTTTAATTTTTGGTTGGGGGTTTATAATTTGGTCTTTTTCTAGCCTTTTAAGTTGTAAGCCCAATTCGTTAATCTTCTCTTTCTCAATTTTCTTCAAATAAGCCTCTAAAGATATAAAATTTCCCCTTATTACTGCTTTAGCTGCATCCCAAAGATTTTGATATGATGTCTCATCATTATCATTATCTTGGGTGAAATTATTAATTGTTTCTATAATTTGCTCTTTCACCCAGTCATTCTTTAAGATGAGATTATTCAGTTTCCAATTACTTCTTGGTCTATTTACCCCTAACTTTTTACTGAATGTAGCTTTTATTGCATTGTGATCTGAGAAGAAGGCATTTATTATTTCTGCCTTCCTACATTTAATTTTGAGATCTTTATGTCCTAGTATATGGTCAATTTTTGTATAGGATCCATGAACTGCTGAGAAGAAAGTATATTCCTTCCTATTGCCATTCAGTTTTCTCCAAAGGTCTATCATACCTAGTTTTTCTAATGTTCTATTTACTTTTTTAATTTCTTTCTTGTTTGTTTTGTGGTTTGATTTGTCTAAATCTGAGAGTGCAAGGTTGAGATCTCCCACTATTATAGTTTTACTGTCTATTTCTTCTTGCAGTTCTCTTAACTTTTCCTTTAGAAAGTTAGATGCTATACCACTTGGTGCATATATGTTTAGTATTGATATGGCTTCATTATTTATGCTACCTTTCAGCAGGATATAGTTTCCTTCCTTATCTTTTTTAAGGAGATCTACTTCTGATTTTGCTTGATCTGAGATAAGGATAGCTACCCCTGCTTTTTTGGCTTTACCTGAAGCATAATAGGCTCTGTTCCAACCTTTTACCTTTACTCTGTATGTATCTCCCTGCTTTAAGTGTGTTTCCTGTAGGCAACATATTGTAGGGTTCTGCTTTTTGATCCAATCTACTATCCGTCTCCGTTTGATGGGATCGTTCATCCCATTTACATTTACAGTTAAAATTACTAATTCTGTATTTCCTGCCATCGTATTATCCCCAGATTATGCTTTTTTCCCTTGACCCCCCTGATCCCCCTCCCCGATATTTAATTTACAGACCCCCCTTGTGACGCGCAACCCTCCCTCTTTTTTTTTTTTTTTTAGGATCCCTCCCCCCTCCCTCCAAGTCCCTTCACTTATTCTCCTTTTCCTTTTCCCTTTTCCTCTCCCCCCTTTTAATGAGGTGAGAGAAAATTCTCTGAAAAACAAATATGTTAATTATTTACTCTTTGAGCCTCTTCTGATGAGAGTAAGATTCACACGATTCTCCCCCTCACTAAGTTCCCTCAGATATGGTGTATTTTCTATGTCTCTTCCTGGGATGTAGTTTCCCTCTTTTTATCACTCCTTCCCCTTTTTCTGAACCGACCTCCTTCCCTTTACTACACCCCCCTTTTTTTCTTTTATATCAGTAAAATCAAATTATCCTTGAGTATTTTTTATATACCCACAACAGAGTTACAGTTCTCAAGGGTTCTGTGTACCTTTTTCTGTTTCTCTTCAGTCTTGTGGATGTAGATCAAATTTTTTGTTTAAGTCTGGTTTTTTTCTTAGAAACATATAGAATTCCTCTGTTTCATTGAATGACCATCTTCTTCCATGGAAAAAGATGCTAAACTTAGCTGGGTAGTTCATTCTTGGTTGCAGTCCTTGATCTTTTGCCTTATGGAATATCAGGTTCCAGGCCCTTCTATCTTTTAATGTGGAGGCAGCCAGATCTTGGGTGACCCTTATTGTGGCACCTTGGTATTTAAATTGTTTTTTTCTAGCTGCTTGCAGGATTTTCTCCTTTGTGTGGTAATTCTGCAGCTTAGCCACTATATTCCGTGGTGTTCTTTTTTTAGGGTCTATTTCAGAAGGAGTTCGATGAATTCTTTCCACATCTACTTTCCCTTCTGTTTCTATTATCTCTGGACAGTTCTCTTTGATAATTTCCTGTAAAATAGAATCTAGGCTCTTTTTTTGGTCATAGTTTTCTGGAAGTCCAATAATCCGCAGATTATCTCTCCTAGATCTATTTTCCAGGTCTATAGATTTTCCCAGTAAGTATTTGACGTTGTTCTCCAGCTTCTCATTTTTTTTGTTTTGTTTGACTGATTCTTGGGTTCTCTGTGAATCATTCATTTCTATTTGTTCCATCCTGACTTTTAAGGAGTTATTTTCTTCTTTCACAGTTTTTAGTTCTTTTTGTAAATGCCCAATTTCGTTTTTAAATGAATTATTTTGCTCTATTGAATTTTTTTCCATTTCCCTAATTTTTTTTTTTTGAGAATTATTTTCTTTTTCCAATTCAGAAATTCTATTTTCTTGAGACTTTTTTATCTTTTCCAATTCAGAAATCCTACTTTCCTGTGTTTTTTTAACCTTTTCTAATTCACTAATTTTGTTTCCCTGCATCTCCTGTGAATTCTTTATTTTTTCCAACTCCAATTTCAGGACGTTGTTATTCTCTATCATAACTTCCCTTTCTTTTCCCCATTTTTCTTCGATCTCCCTCAATTTTTTAAGAGCTTCTTCTAGGAGAGAGTTATGTGATGGGGGGCAGGAATCGTTCCCCTTTAGGTTGTTATCTTCTGAATCTTTGCTGTTAACTTCCTCGGGGTTGGATACCCGCTCTTTCTCTGTATAGAAGGAATCTATGGTTTTTCTAGCTTTTTTGCTCATACTTAAAAAATGTTTTGGCGTCTGTCCCTGGGGTAGGAAATTATTTACTTCTTTACCAGCTTCCTCCCAGACCGGATGGATGCAGCGGCCCCTGCGCCCGCGCTAAGAGAGAGCTCTGGGAGAGAGTTCCCCACCCCCTCCCTGGAAGTGCCTCAGAGGTGATTAGCACTACTGTGCTTTGAGGGCGTAGAATAGTGAAGACAGCACAAAGCTCAGCCTATGTGTCCGGGTGGGGAGTGGATGTCTGCAGCAGGTGACGTGAGAAGCCCCTGCGCTCAAACTGGAAGTGTCTGCCAGAAACCGCGGTCCCTAGTTCAAAGGTTCTGCTTCTCTGGGACTTCCTGGAGCTGAGTTCCACTCCCTCCAGCTAAGCTAGGCAGTGTGTGTTGCCTTGGGCCGTATCCACCCACTTGTCAATCTCTTAACTATTCTCAGGAGGTAGCTGAGGCCACACCCCCTGGTGCCGAGTCTGCTGAGTCACCCCCCAGGATCGGGGAAAATCTAATCTGAGTTTTAAAATATTTTGGCTTTCTCTTCTGAACTGCTAAATAATTAGCAGAGAAGAGCTAACAGCCTGTGCCAGATTCCTTTACCTCAGTGGCTTCTCTGATCCCAGAGCCCCTCCCAGCGCAATGGGCGCAGTGTGCCCCTACCCCACCGTCTGTGCTGGTCTTTCTTATTCCTCCCCTGAGAACTGACCTTTCCTGTTGAAACTCCAGATTCTCTTCAGCTGGTAAGTCGTGCTTCCAGTCCTTGTGGTATCTATCAGTCCTGAGCTAATTTTGAGACTTAATTTATCTAATTGGTTGTGAGGGAGTGAGGACGTTCACTGAGTCGTGTGTTTCTTCTCCGCCATCTTGGCTCCGCCCCCCCAATTCATAGTCAATTTCAAGAATAAAGAATCACAAACAAAATGAAATGTTAAGATTCTCTTGCTGCTTGTGCTTTTCACAAGGCTTAGGCTGTTCTTGAGGCTTGCTCTGCCCTATGGGACAGAGGATATTTCTTATATGGGGATGGAATAAATAGCATCTCACTTCCCATGTAAACTATTCCAAATGAGAAATGCTGCCTCGAAGACTGAGGCACGTTCAGCTCCCATAGCCCTGATCCATCCCCTGTGGATGGAAGCCAACCTCTCACCATCAGAGGGAGGGGATCAATGGAAAGAGTGGCCAGCTTTTCTACAGGAGATGCAGCATGGCATTGCATTGGGGGGTGCTGGGAAAACCTGAGTGGATTCTACCTGACACATCCTGGCTGGGTGATCGTGGGCAAGTCAAGCCCTCTGATGGCCCTGGACAACGAGCAGCTGCAGAGGATGTGCTGGTCTACACTGGTAGAAAGGAAATTCCTCATCCAGGACTTCCTTGCAGCAATGGAAGCACCGGTCTGGTGCCTATCCCCATCTCCCTCCCTAATATTTGTGTAACACCTCAAGATGGGCAAAGCACTCCATTCCATCTCAACCTTGCAACAATTCCATAAAAGCATGGCAGGCTTTACTACTCCCATTTGATAGATGATGATAAAAGGGAACAGGGGGACAGCTAGATGGTGCAGTGGATAGAGCACCAGCCCTGAAGTCAGGAGGACCTGAGTTCAAATTTGATCTCAGACACTTCCTAGCTGTGTGACCCTGGGCAAGTCAATTGACCCCATTTGTCTCAGAAAAAAAAAAAACTGGGAATAGGTAACTTGTTTAAGATCACTCAGTAATAGAAAGAAGCTGCTAAGGATTTGAACCCTGGCTCTAGCATTTATGAGATCAATGATTTTTTAGACACTTTGTAAATGTTTCTGAATCTTAGTTTCCACATCTGCAAAATGGGATAATAATAGTACCTGCTTACTATATCCCTGTGAGATTCAAATGAAATTATAACAATCTAATTTATACATGCATATTAATATATATATGCATATGTAGAAAAATATGTACGTGTGAATAAATACATTAAATGCGTTCTGTGTATGTATATGTGTAAATCATGTATTCACATTTAAACATATATGTATATTGTTAGGTGGATTGTGTGTACACATTTGTTATGAATTTATGTAACACATGAATGTGCATATCTATGTGTATATAAGTGTATGCTCATATGTATGTTGGGTATGTGTGTAAATATACATGTATATTTTGCACGTACATATAACACATATATTAATGTCCTTAGGGGTGCTGTGGTGACAGTGCTTTGTCAAAGTTCCAACCCTCTAAAATTGAGCTCTTGTCATTATTTAATTTTTGTTTCTTTTCTACTGGCTAGCAGAGGACTTTGTACATATACATATGTATGTATGTACGTATGTATGTACATGGAGAGAGAGGGAGAAGGACAGGGAGAGAGATGTGAGTATTTGTGTGTGTGCACATGTGTATGGCCCAGGATTTGTAATTTGAAGGCATTGCCAGTAATTCTCTGGGAATTGCAGTGTCTTTAGAGACCATTTAATACAAGCTCTCTATTTCTCCTTTCTTTTTTTTCTTTTTCTTTTTTTCTTTTCCTTTTTCTTTTCTTTTCTTTCCTTTTTTTCTTCCCTTTTTTTCTTTTCTTTACCTTTCTTTTTTTTTCTTTTCTTCAGTTGAAGCAAGAGAGGTTAAGATATGTGCCTAACATCTCCAATAGTAAGTGCCCAAGGAAGGATGACCTCTGACCCCAATTGCCATGGCTAAAGAAATCATGACTCCACAAACACCCTGGTGCTGTGTCCCTCCCAATTTTGCCAATTTGTCCTCACAAAGCAGACAATCACTCTTCCGTCATCCAGCACAATAAGCCTTGCCAGCCAGATAGTACCTGCTAGAGCAATAACCAGTCACATCCCCCACCACAGAAGCCATCAGTATAGGACTTGAGTGGGCAATCTACCTTTAAGAGACACTTTAATTTCAATCTGAGCATCAAGGGGAAAGGAACCCCCCATTTTCTCTCCATGAACCCCTATCTATCATCTTCTCAGATATTATCACTGCTACCTTTCTCACAGACAGGGTGAATATTCTTAAGGCCACTCCTGGGACCCTCCCTGGTTCTCCAGGTGCCAACCTTTTGGCCAAGTAACTAACTGCTCATTAGCACCTCCTCCAGATCACAGGCAACAGAGATAAAAGCTGAAACTCCAATTAATCCATTTAACTACTTATTAGAGTCTCAGATAGGAGAAGGTCCACATTACAGGTAGTTAGATTGGGGGATCATTTGTGATTTTCTTTCACTTGGAGGAATTTGACCTCAAAAGCCACCTTTCATTTATCAGAATTTACATTTGAATATTTCCTTTGAACTTTTTAACATCTGTGGTCTGACATCTCATTTGTTTCTTACCACAAAAGCAGTGTGTATTTGTAGAGAATTGGAATGATTACAGCCATATAATAGAAGAGTACCCAAGTCCCCTAAAAATATAATGAAATAAACAAATTAACAAATGAATGAATATAAAAGATAGACAAATAAATGAATATAGAAGTAAATGATCAAATAAATAGATGGCTAAGTAGTTGATAGATACATGGATAGGTAACTAAATGAATGAATAAAGAGATGGATGGATGGATGGATAGATACACACAAGTAGATAGATAAATACACACATAGAGATGGATGGATAGAGTGTGGACAAATTGTCTGGGCCTCAGTTCCTCATGTGTCTTTATGAAATATATAAGTAGAATGTGCTGTCTCTGGAAGTGATAGGGACTTTCATTTGGGATCCTGAAACAAAAACTAGATGTCTATTTTCTAAGGACATTGTCGAGGTGATTCTTATTGAGATACTGCTTAGACTGGCCAGTTTTTCAGTCCCTTTCAAATAAGATTCTGGCATTGTGATGTAACTAGGCCAAGTACTCACAACTAATTGTGGCAGTCAGAAATACAGAACCCAAGTTTCCTAACCACTTTCCCAATCACTTTCCAGTCCATTTCTCTGGTTATTAGGTGGGTTAGTAGATAAAGGGCAAAATTTGAAATTGGGGAGACCAGGGTTCAACCTCAAACACTGGCTTTCTTGGACTCAGTTTCCTCTTCTGTCATAAGGACATAATAATAGCACCTACCTCAAAGGCCTGTTGTGAAGATAAAATGACACACTATGTTTAAAGCATCGTGCCAACTTGAAAGCAGACTTTATAATTGTTAAGTATTTTGATTGAACTTTTGAATCATTTAGGATGCTTCTCTTAAATTCAGGAAACACTGAAAATACCTTACTGCTTAACATGAGTCTCCAGGGGGAAACTGAGCAAGTTCAATCTAAGTAATTTAGCAATTTCCTCAAATCTGAGTCAGACTCCTCAAATCATCCATTTTAGCCAACATGAGTGGGAAGAATTCACTTTATGACTTATCTGCTTATCTTCGGTCATTGATAAGGGATCATCATTTCCTTGAATGTTTGTCCCCAAGAGAGAGTGAATTAATCACTTGGGTTTCATACTTGATTTCTTTCCTTGCCATTGCTGCTTTCGATTTCTAAAAAATGGCCAGCCAGAAACCCCAGCTGGGGTCAATTGAGGCAAATGACTGGACAAATCAGACCTGATTTATCATCCTTTTCATGGGCCAGATTACAACGGGGAGAAAAGAGAAAGGGCTCTGGATGTAATGTACCTAACAGCTATTTCCTACTGATACAAGCCAATTGCTGGACATGCTCTAGGAGTTAAGGCACACGCCGTTCCTGGGTAAGAAATGCAGCCACAGTGCAGTCAAATGTGGCTGTTCTTCATTGGCAAGAAATCTTGTCCACACCTTGACTCAGAGCTACAAAAGTTTTGCCAAGACAAATAGTACAGTAAATATAACTTTTTCCAGTCTTTGTTGACATAAGGGATTTCTTGTTTTTGAGTTCCCAACCAAGTGTGCCATTACCTTTCTTCACATTTCTCCACAGAATCTATTTGGCTTCAGTCTCAGTAGCTGAGTTCTTGAACACTGGGAGACTTTGTTTTCTTTCGGAGTCCAGAAACATGACTGAAGAAACAGTCAACCTGGACTACCTTATGTGTGAGAGACTGAGGATGTCGTGGCAGGAGAGTCCAGAATGGGGTTGCCTACATTGCCAAGGGAATGATCTGAATGCTTTAAATCATGCTTCTCCAAGTCACTTAAGCCTGGCAAACTGTGTCCTTTTTGTGTTTTTGGAGATGGTGTGGAATTCTGAGAAGCAGATGAAGGAATGGCCCTTTAGGAAAAAAATAAACAAGCGAACAGATAAAGTCCAAATGGATTGTGGGCCAATGTGATGCACATTTTTTTCTCCTCTGTACCAAGAGAAGAATATCAGAGGAGGGAGAAAACATTTTTAAAGAGTTACTTTTGTGATATCTTGGCTACAGAGACATCTTTGTTAATGAAACAAATTTCAGAACAATTACAACATGCAAAAAATGCTGAGAATTTATATAAATAGATCTGTTGGGCAATATTTACCCACTGAGAGCCATGAGTGGGAAGATTTCTAACATCCATAAAAATTTCCAGGTCTAAAAATCAATTTTAAAAAGCTAAGAGAAATAAAATACAGTTAATTCCCCACCCTTTTTTTTTTTTTTTTTTTTTTTTTTTTTTTGAGGCTGGGGTTAAGTGACTTGCCCAGGGTCATACAGCTAGGAAGTGTTAAGTGTCTAAGACCAGATTTGAACTCAAGTCCTCCTGAATTCAAGGCTGGTGCTCTATCCATTACACCACCCAGCTGCCCCCATAATTCCCCCTTTTTTGGTAAAGTATTAGGGGGGTGGAGAGTTGACCAAAATAAATGACTCGATATACCAAAATATTACATGATTATTAGAATAAGCATATAAGATGAAAATGAAATTTTAGATGTCAGTGTCAATAGTCCATCTTGAATCTTGAATAGTGTGACTAGGACAGGGTGATTGGGGCTTTCTCTCAGGGTGCTGAATTTAGAGGGTCCTAACAGCATTCTTAATCCAGTTCAGCTCAGCTCAATTCAATAATAAGTTACCAAATTTTTTTTTATGGGCCAGGTGTTATCAGGTACCCGGGACACAAAGACAAAGACAAAACATCCCTTCAGGAATTAACATTTGTCTGATATTCTGCTTCATCTTAGCAACAAAGAAACAATGGAATTCAGCTCTTCCTTATCAAGGACAAAGAGTTAAAATAGAAAACTAGCAGATGGTGGACTGCTGATATGAACCCAGCCTCGTTTCTGGTCCTTGCTCTGGGAACAAAATTACTCCCTCTAGTCTCTGCCCTTGAATGTTCCTTGCATACACATGCACTGGTGACTTCATTTGAAGTCCCTGATCACTACAGGAGCCAGAGAAGTTGGCTTCCCTTGAGAGGCTTCAGACTAGAGGGAGGCCAGAAAGCCCTTCTCCATGATTTCAGAAGTTTGATCAAAGAAAGGCATGTGGTTCAGGGGCCCATAGATTCTTCTGGTGAATCATCATTCTTAGGAGCCATCAAAACAGTTGCTAAATCCTACCTTTGCTCCTCTTCCTGGGGCACCAGCACTAGCCCAACAGGACCTGGCCCCACTGGAGACGGGAAGAACTAAGATGTTTTTTCCCATGCTCTGATATTTTCATCCTATCCTTCATAAAACAAAATCTTCTGAGGAGTTCAAGTCAGACACAAGCTTCTCTTCATTCTCCTGGTGCCTTAAAAATTCAATTTTGCTGCTATTTATTACCTGAAATAAAAAAAAAAAGACCTTGTGCTTTAAAATGCAGCCAATTTAGTGATTTAATTGATTTTCATAATGAAAATTAAATCTATTTCACATTCAACATGCAAAAAGTAGACTTGATTATGCTCAAGATAGCTGTGCTTTTTCTAAACTTATCTATTCCCTTCTATTAGTGTGTTCACAGGTGGATAGAAGAGAGGGTTATTGAAATGACAGTAGCCTGTTTTTGTCATTTGGATACGTGGACATCTCTAGAGTTAATCAATTTTGCAACAATTGTCCTGTCACTTCCCAATTCTCAGGTTCTTCTTTGTTATATGAGGGAATTCGGGCTGCGTTATCTATCACCGATGACTTGCTTGTTCCCGAATGTGGTTCGGGAATAACGTTGCATTTTCTATTAAGCAGATGAATGCTTTATTTTATTATATTTTGCTTCCAGACTAACTGAAACAGAGCTGATGCCTAAAGATTACCATCATTAATAAAATCTCATCGCTGTAACTGTAGGAAATGATAAAAAATATATTGGCGCCATGAGTGAATGTCAGCTTGGATTGATCTTGCCATCTTGACCTGATTTTCCCATGGGAATAACAAAAGTAGAAAGACCTTCTGAACCCATACATTGAATGTACCTTCATGTTCAGAGACGCCTGTACGCCTTGATACTTAGATCCGGTCTTACCATGACAATGGATAAAAACTAAATTTGGTGATGTACTTTCTTTCTCTGTAGTCCTTGTTAAGGTTTTTCAAAACTGCTCCTTTTGACAAGCGTTTCTATGTTAGATTTAACGATGAAGTAGCTGCAAGGAGGTAATCAGAAAGCAAAGTCTCCAAAAGATAATACTGAATAAATTTCCTACCTCTCTAAACTCCTTCATGGCTGACTTATGGTAACTATAACCTCTGGCCTTTAAACACTAGGAAAGGAGTTTATCCTGGCATATTTCCAGATGTTTTCTGTTTCTTCTTCTTTTCAAAAGGCATAGAAATGATTGTATCTATCGGTGTAACTTTGGAGACATATTTAGTGGCTACTGTAATATTACTTTACAAATGCACATAGAATTCCCATTTGAAAAGTTCAGATTTAACATTGTTTTGGTGTATTACATCTACATATGTACCTATTAATAGATGATCTATTTTTATTCTGTTGAATGTTTGAAGGCAATGTTGTAAAATACAAACCTCAACTTTTGGATATTTTGGGGAAAGCTAGCTGTATTCTTTACTCTTTTAAAGCTAAACTAGGTGACCTTGCAACTTGAATTATTTTGCTAGGGTCTCCACACAACTAGAGTCTGATAGCTTAGCTCTGAAACCCCAGACCTGATAATTAGCTCATTATGGGTCAAGCCCCAATAAGACCAGTCCAGAAAATTCAAATTCACCAGGAATCGACAGCAGAAAATCAATTCATTAATTTGCAAGGGAATACATAACAGTCCAGGGAAAGGATCTTTGTTCCTTAGAAGCCACTTTTTAAAAAGCAGAAGGCTATTTATTGATGTGGAACAGCAGAGAAAGAAAATGAATTGCTAGTCAACAGACTTTAAAATTTTTCTTACTTTCTTAGTTTATTGATAAATTGGCTCATTTATTCACCTACTTATCTGCCTTTTTATCCATTCTTTTATTCATTTGTTTGTTTATTTGTTCAGGCCAAATAGAGAAACCTGGATAACTATGTCCATTTTATGACTAAATAGAATTTCAAGTCAAGACCTAAGCTCAGTTTCACTGCCTTATGATCTTCAGGAAAAAAAAAATCGCTTAATCTCTCTGGGCCTCAGTTGACTCATCTGAAAATGGAAGGGATGAAACTTCCCTTAGTTGACCTCTGAAATCCCAACTTCCAGAATTCAGATTTTGCAATCTATTCTACTAGAGAGTCAACTTTTCTCCTGATTGAGCATATTTTCTGCCCATTAAAACTGCTCTTCTTTGCACATGATGCTCTGGAATCAGACACGTTCTAACCCTCACCTCTCCATGTTTCCTTATCTAGATTCCACTCTCCTGCCAATTATTCTTATTGTGACAATAGAAGCCTTCCCCATTTCAAACAGATCTCATTATGTGCCAATTTCAAGTTTCCTGATGCCCTTTCAACACTGTTTCTTCCTGGTGATCTCCAAGGAGTTACGAGTTTCATGAGTAGCCTGTGTCTTAGTCACATGGGAGCATGGATTGCTACTGGAAAGGATTCCTGAAGGGAGATAAGCCTATCCTTCCATCATGGAATGCTTTTCTCCTTATTATCAGAAGCCGATGTCCTTTTTCTGATCTTTGTGTGTCTTTTTGTTCATGCAATGTTTATCTTAAGGTCCCTCTTCGTTTAAACATTGCCCACTCCTAAAATGTTGCAGCCTTTACCTTTCCAAGGTAGAATGGACAATGTGATTTATCATTCATCCATAGAAGACTAATCTCAAAGGTAGGAAGATGTGGATTTTAATCTTGCCTTTGATGTTTAGTGGCTATATGATCCTAGTCATGTCACTTAACCTTTTATGTCTTCTCTAGAAAATGAGACAGGTCTTACTGGATGATCTTTACGATCCCCTCTGACTATAAACCTATTATATTATCAAAGGATAAGCAAGTCTTTATTCCCTCCCCTCACTGAGGATAAACACATTATTTCAATTTGTTAAGTCCAGAAGAAATCTAGTTATTTGTTTGTTCCTTTCTTATAAGGCTCTGGACATGGAACGACTCTGAAAGCTCCCTCTGACAATGTAGAGGACAGTAGGAAAAGAGTGAAAGACAGAGAAATCTCTTAGGAATCAAACTGTGTCCTCCTCAAACAAGAACCACTTGCCCCCAAAGTGACTCTGAGATTAGAGATTATCTCTAGGGTGATGGGGGCTCAGAGCTATGTATGGGAAAAGAAAAAGAAAAAAAAAAACTCTGTGTACTTCCTGATCCCTATACCAAATCTTTTGCATATGGCTGAAATCTGATTATTATTATTAATTGGATCAAATTATTAATTGGATATCAAAATTAATAGTGATTGGGAAGAAATTAAAAGCAAAAAGCAATAGAGATAATCAAGGTAGGTGGGAATTATATGCTGAGAATAGTTAAAGGATGTTACTTGGTGACCCAGCCAATATTATGATTATGGGCTGATGGAGATACAATGTAGTAAGCACAAACAGTACTAACTGGGGTTAGGATTTAGAGATGATCAAGTCCTGGGATCAACCCATATTGTCTATGTGACTAAGGGCAAAATAATTATTCTGAGGCAGTTGATGCTGTGAATAGAGTAGTATATTTGAAGTCAGGAAAACTTGAGTTCAAATCCTGTCTTAGAAACTTACCAATTGTTTAACCTCTCTCAGCCTCAGTTTCCTCATCTGCAAAATAGAGCTGTTAATAGCATCAACCTCATGTATTTGTTACAAGGCTCAAATGAGATAACACTTTAATTTTTAAAGTTTTATTGATATCTTTTGTTTTGTATTACCTTCGATATAGTTTTCTCCCCCACCTCTCCTTAGCAAAGCTTCTCTTTTACAAAGAGCTAAGAGTTAGAGAAAAGGAGAACAGAGAGAATAATATAGAGACAGCATGATAGAAAAACAAAAAGAGATAAATAATGAGGTAGAGAGACAGACAAATAGGCAGAATACTTTCAAAGCATTTCACAAGCTTCAAATGCTAGTGATAATAATTATTATTGCAAATGTCTCAGAGTTGTTTCTTAAAATTGGAAGAATAACAACAGAATTCATATGGATAACAACAGAATTCATATGGAACAACAAAAGGTCGAGAATTTCAAGGGAAGTAATGAAAAAAAAATTAAGTGAAGGTGGTCTAAGTGTACCTGATCTAGAACTGTATTATAAAGCAACAGTCACCAAAACCATTTGGTATTGGCTAAGAAATAGACTAGTTGATCAGTGGAATAGGTTAGGTTCACAGGGCAAGATAGTGAATAAAAATCGCAATCTAGTGTTTGACAAACCCAAAGATCCCAACTTTTGGGATAAGAATTCATTATTTGACAAAAACTGCTGGGAAAACTGGAAATTAATATGGCAGAAACTAGGCATGGACCCACATTTAACACCACATACTAAGATTAGATCAAAATGGGTCCAAGATTTAGGCATAAAGAACGAAATCATAAATAAATTGGAGGAACATGGGATGGTTTACCTCTCGGACTTGTGGAGGAGGAAGGAGTTTGTGTCCAAGGGAGAACTAGAGACCATTATTGATCACAAAATTTTGATTACACCAAATTAAAAAGTTTCTGCACAAACAAAACTAATGCAAACAAGATTAGAAGGGAAGTAACAAATTGGGAAAACATTTTTACAGTTAAAGGTTCTGATAAAGGCCTCATCTCCAAAATATACAGAGAATCGACTTTAATTTATAAGAAATCAAGCCATTGTCCAATTGATAAATGGTCAAAGGATATGAACAGACAATTTTCAGATGATGAAATTAAAACTATTTCCACTCATAAAAAAATTGGAAGAATAATATTGATGTTATTGCCAATATGGGGGGAGGAGGAGACTTAAAAACCTAAAATAAAATGTATCAGGAATATGTAGGGAGTAAAGGAAGACCGCTGAACTTGGAGTCAGGAAAGAATCACGGGTGAAGCCTTTGTGAATCAGCTATGTGAACATGGATTATCTGATTACTTAAGAGTTTCAGCTTTCCCCACTATAAAATAAGGAAATAATATACTCAGTACAGCACTGGGCATATAGCAGTTGCTTAATTAATGCATACTAACTAAAAGATGAATACCTCAGGAGATGATGGAGAATCAAATGAAATTAGACTGTAAAGGACTTTGTTAGCCATCATCAATTTCCTTATACTTTGAAACATCATGGTGCTAAACCCAAAGTCCTGGATTCAAACCCTGGCTCTGGCACTTACTTTCTATGTGACTATAGGTTTCTTTATTCCTCCCTGGGTTCTATCCCCAAGAAGTGGCTTCTTTCCCTACTGTGACCCAGCAGCCTTTTCACCCTAGAGATGTGGCCTCTTTCATCCCTCCCTTCCATTGGTCAGTTCCTCTTGGATCTTCTGTTCTAAAGAGAGTGTCCATATCAGCCATATTCACTCCTGACATATATTTATTTAATAGAACCACCCTATAAGATGAGGACCCATATTTCTATTTTCATTTTTCAGATAAAGATATTGCAACTCTAAGAAGTTCAGTAATTTGTCCCTGGTCACATAGTTAATAAACTATACTAGTTATGGAATATTAGTGTATCCCACAGCTAATGGCTGTGAGAAGCAGAATGGAATCTAGATATCTTCTGACTTCCCAACCCAGTGATGTTTCCATTGCTTAGTGTCACCTGGGTTGACATGATGATTTCTGAGACTATTTAAACATTATTCAAAAAACCTTAGACGTCGGAGCTAGGAAGGCCCTTAGAGATCATCTTGTCCAAGGTCTTCATTTTAAAGATAAGGAAACTGAGTCTAGATGGAACCAACATTAAGGCTACAGAGGTAATAAGGGGAGATGAGCAAAGACTCCAAGCCTGATCTGCCTTCTGTTCTTTCCAGAGAAGCAATCCTAAGGCCCTCTCCTCTAGATTCCTGAATTCAAAGAATATTTAATTTTTGAAGTTTTATTGATATCTTTTGTTTTATATTACTTTCAATATAGTTCTTTCCCTACCTTTCCTTATCAAACCATCTCTTTTAACAAAGAACAAAGAGAAAGGGGCAGCTAGGTGGTGCAGTGGCTAGAGCAACAGCCCTGAACTCAGGAGGACATGAGTTCAAATGTGACCTCAGACACTTAATCTTCCTAGCTGTGTGACTCTGGGCAAGTCACTTAACCCCAGTTGTGTCAGCAAAATAATAATAATAATAATAATAATAATAATAATAATAATAATAATAATAATAATAATAAAGAAGAAGAAGAAGACGAGGAGGAGGAAGGGAATAGAGAAAAAAAGAGACAAAGACAGAGATAAACAATGAGGTAGAAAAACAGATAAGCAGAGAAATTCTATCAACAACAGAGTCAAGCCATCCAGTACTCCATAATCATAATTCTCCATTTCTGCAAAGGAGAAAGGAAGGGACATTTCTTTTTCTCTTTAATCAGCATTAAGTAAGCACTTGACTGTGCCAGGTTTTATCCTGGGGACTGAGGATGAAGAGATCCAAAAGAAGCAGCTCCAGCCTTGCAAGAGCTCACACTTTAGTAAAAGGAAACAATGTACACCTCTAAGTAAATACAAATTACCGGTAAGATGATTACAAAGTAAGGGGGGAGGAATGCTAGTGATGGAGAGAACTGGGGAAGAAGAGCTCCAGGGAGTAGATAACCCTTCAGCTGAGCCTTTGTCACAGAAACTATAGGGATAGTCTGATTCTCTTTTGCAAGTAGGGCAACTGAGCATCAGAAGGTTGAGTCTTGACACCTGATATATCTAAGTGCCCTACTGGAACCCAGGTCAGCAGGGGGGCCAGCAGACCCCCCAATGGGGTGTCTTTGAGTTCATCCTCTGCATCACCACTCCCTGATGTATCATCTTCACTTCTGCTAGCAAGTCTGAGTCAGGGGCTGGAGAAGGCCAGGTAGTTATTTTTGAAAACATGCCCTGGGGCTATGAGAGAGGAAGTTCATGTAACCTGGGTGAAACTCCCCATCCTCTTCCTGGTGACATGAGGCTGAGTCCGCACAGAGACCTAAAGCAGGACAAACATGACTTGGCAGTAATAAGTCAGGCTCTGGCAGACAGGAAAACCCCTAAATGAACTCCACCGGGAATATGTCACATTGCAGGCCAGTGAGGTAACTGCAGGCTGACTCAGGCTTTTATCAGGGCCCCTCCTTCAGGAGGTACTTTCTCTACAACTGCTTGAGCAAACACAAGTTTCACAAAGTTACTATATTTAAAAGGTATTTGGCTACCGACTGAGACTTTCAATTGACTTTTCTTTTTCTTCCTTTCTTTCCTTCTTTCCCTCTTCCTTCCTTTCTTTTGCACTTTTCTTTTCTCTTTCTTTCCTTGTTTCTTTCTTTTTTTCCTCCTTCCATCTCTCCTTCTGCCTTTCTTTCCTTTTTCTTTCTTCCTTTTTCTCCTTTTTTCTTTGTCTTCCTTCCTTCCTTTCTTTTTCTTTCTTTCTTTTTTCCTCCTTCCATCTCCTTGTCTTTCTTTCCTTTTTTCTTTCTTCCTTTCTTTCTCCTTTTTCTTTCTTTCTCTTTTTTCTTCCTTTTTTGTTTTTTCTTCCTTCTTTTCTTCCTTCCTTTCTTTCCTTTTCTTTTTTCTTTCTTCTTTGTTTCCCTTTTTCTTCCTTCATTCTTTTCTTCCTTCCTTTCTTTCTCTCTTCCTTCCATTTTTTTCTTACTTTATTTCTCCTTCTCCTCTTTTCCCTGCTCCTTCTCCTCCTCTTCCCCCTTCTTTCTTCATTTTTTGGGGGTAGTGGTGAAGAGAATTGATCCAGTTACAACAGAAACCAGAAAAAAAAAAGGAAAACAGGATAAAGCTAAAAAGGCTTCAAGGCTTCCTTATCACCTTCTCCTTTTACTCTTCAATGTAAGACATACTTTCTCCAAAAACAGAGAATAAGGGAGAAACCAGGCCATCCTGGAGCCAATTAATTCATCCTGAATGATCACAGAAAGTAGATTAATAAGTTTAGCTAGGGGACACAGTGGATAGAGCACCAGCCCTGAAGTCAGGAGGACCTGAGTTCAACTCTGGCCTCAGAACTTAACATTTCCTAGCTGTGTGACCTTAGGCAAGTCACTTTTTTGGTTACCCAATTGTCTCAGCCTCCCCTTCAAAAAAAGTTAGATTAATAAGAGTAGAAACACAGTTAGAGGTTAGATATGATCATCATCACATCCTAGATAGAGGAGGCCTACACGTGTGAGTTTAATTGATGTCAGAAACTAACTGGATTAGCCGGTTTCTTAATTTATAGAACTTCCAAGAAATGTGTACATACATATTTCTCCCCTGATTGAATGTATGTTCCTTGAGGGTAGGAACAATTTCATTTTTGCCTTCATGGCCCCTTGATTAATGCCTGATACCCATTACATCTTTAATAAATACTTCATTGGTTCATTGATTAAATTCCAGGGATCCCAGAGGGGAAGGAAGCTCCACGACTTTTAAAACCCTTTATATTATATGGTCCTTTCTCTTCCTAATCTTATCCTTTACTGCATGTACTCTGTGATCCAGTGATGAAGGCCTCTGCTGTTCCTATGACACTACACTTCTCTGTACTCCAAGTATTTTCACTGACTGTTATTCTTTCATCCCATCACCACTTCCTGGCTTCCCTTCAAATTTCAGCTCAAGGTCCATCTTCTGTAATAAGCCTTTCCAAATCCTTCATCTTTGTGCTTTCCCTCTGGAACTGTATCCAGTTTATCTTGTATATATCTCTTTTCAATACAATATTGCATGGTGTTCCCCCCATTAGTCTCCCAAAGTCCTTGAGTTTTATCCCTTTAGTACAGCATTTGGCACATAGTAGGTGCTGACATTGCTTTTTGACTCCATTTGATTAAAGTTCTGATGTTTCCGGAAGAGGTTGTCCAGATAAACAATCTAGGAGTTACAATATTCATTTCTTTTTTATTTGTTTTTGTTGTTGTTTTATTGAAGTTTTTCAAAACAGACCCTTGAAAAACCTTGTGTTCCCATCCCCCCCATTCCCACCCTACATGGCATGTAATCTAATATATCTTAAACATGGCAAAAAATATATATGTTAAATCCAATATAGACTTATCTATTTATACAATTATTTTGTTGCATAAGAAAAACCAGATCAAAAAGTTAAAAGAGAGAGAAAGACACAGAGAGAGAGAGAGACAGAGAGAGACAGACAGACAGACAGAGAAAATAAAATTCAATAAACCACAACAAAAAGAGTGAAAATGCTATATTGTGATTCACCTTCAGTTCCCACAGTCCTCTCTCTGGGTGTAGATGGTTTTCTTGATCACAAGTCTATTGGAACTGGCCTGAATCATCTCATTGTTGAAAAGAACCAAGTCCATCTGACTTGTATAATCTTGTTGCCATGTACAATGATCTCCTGGTTCTGCTCATTTCACTCAGCATCAGTTCCTGTCAATCTCTCCAGGTCTCTCTGAAATCATCCTGCTGACCATTTCTTATAGAACTATAATATTCCATAACATTCATACACCATAATTTATTCAACCATTCTCCAGCTGATTGGACATCCACTCAATTTCCAGTTTCTTGCCATTACAAAAAGGGCTGCCACAAATACACCTTGTCCATTTCTTAGAAATGTTTGCTTTATCCTTTCTCAGACAAGAGGCAGAAACGAGATGAGCATTGTTCGAACTGTGGGCAACACGAATGACTGGAGCTCAGAGTATGTGCAAGTGAGAGAGGAGGAAAACTATGAGATGTAAAAAGCTGTGTTATGAAAGACTTTCAAAACTTAGGGGATTTGATCATTGTTTTTGGAATGGATAGGGAGCCAGTAGAGCTAATTGGATGGCAGGAGTGGGGATGGTGTTCAGGTAAGTCCTGGGTTTCAGGAGGCTCTGACAGCTGAGGGTTTGAAAGTGAGGAGCCTGACCAAGAAGCTCATAAAATGGGTGAGGTGTGAGATGATGAAGATCTGTACAAGTATGGTGGCAATAGCAGAGGAGAGAAAGGAGCCTAAAGAGAAATGTTAGGAACATAAAGTGACAGGACTGAGCCAACAGATTAGATATGAAGGGGGTGAGGGTTAAAGAGTGAGAAGTCCAAGGTGACACTTGGCCGGGAGCCCAGCTGATAAGAGGGCAGAAAACACATATAGTTTTTGCTCCAGGCAAATGACATTATTCTCCAGACACATCTATCAGGCACTTTTCTCCTTGCCTAAAGTCATAACTATGCCTAAAACACCCTCCCCCAACTTGGATTTTAGCTAGATCCCCTGAAATGCCACAATGAAAGCTTTTCTGATCCCTGGCTCCCTCTTGAGAAGGTCCCACTCAGACCCACACTATCCAGGAGTGTTTGATTGATATATTCCTAAAACCATCATTTTTTTACATCTTCTATTATTATTATCTGCAATCTAGTCAGGTCCTGTCAAGGGCAGGGATTGAGTTTTATTATATTTGTGTATCCTCTGGAAGGGGATGGGGAGAAACAACACAGTGGCCTAGACTGTAAGTTTGCTGCCATTGTTCTTACTAAAATAGCACCTAATGAAGCCCCTTTTTCACATTGGAGACTTATTCAACAGCATTTTGTGATATTTATTTTGGATTCCTTCCAGCTTCTCCCAGTTTTCCTACCTCCCACCAACATTTATCATTATTTCCATCATCTTAACCAATCTGAGAAGTGTGAAGTTCAGAGTTGTTTTAATGGGCATTTCTCTAATCAAAAGTGATTTAGAGCACCTTTTTCCTATGATTTTAGATGACTTTAATTTTATCATCTAAAAATTATCCATCTATATCATTTGTCTGGTCTCAATTTTTTTTTTTTTTGGTAAATTTCTCTGCCATTGGGGCAGCTGTGGAGGCACAGTGGATAGAGTACAGGTCCTAAAGGCCGGAAGACCTGAGTTCAAATTTGACCTCAGACACTTGACACTTGATAATAACTGTGTGACCTTGGGCAATAACTTAACCCCAATTGCTTCACAAAAAAAAAAAAAAAAAAAAAAAAAAGGCTGCCATCCATTTCCTTGTCTATAGACACCTAGAAGTGGACAAGATGATCATGAGAGACAATATTATACAGTGGAAAGAAAGTTAGGCTTGACATCAGCAAAGCCTTGGCTGGAGTTCAGCTTCTGACATTGATCAGCATTGTGGTTCTCAATAATTCTGGGCCTAAGTTTGCTAATCTGTAAAATGGGTATGGGCTATGAGAAGTATTGTGTCATAATGAATAGCACGTCTTGGTGACAAGAAGATCTGGGTTCAAGGCCTATTTCTGGCATACTATGATGAGTCTTCACCTTTCAGCACCCCTCAGTAACTCCCTCAAACTATAAACTGCAAGAAGATCCCATGGAAATAAGGAAACAAGCACTTATTAAGCATCTACTATATTCAGACACTGTGCTAAGCCCCTTTATGAATATTATCCCATTTGATCCAATAATATTGAGAAGTAGATGCTGTTATCCCCATTTTACAGATGAGGTAATTGAGATTGACAAGTTAAGTGACTTGCCTAGGTTCATACTGCTATTAAGTATCTAAATCAAATTTGAACTCAGGTCCTCCTGACTCCAGATTATCACTCCAGCTTCTGTAATACTTAGACATCTCATTATAACCAATGGGCTAATTGGGAAACTTTTCCCTTCCTCCCAACTTTATCCAATAAAACCTTATAAGAGTTAAGGGGCAGGTCAATTCTCCGAGAGCCTTCACAGCTGTGAACATCTGAAGGATTTGCAAAGCAGCCTTTACTGACACAGGTGTTGCTTGTGGACTGGGAAAATAAATTGGAGGCAGAGGGAAGAGGACAGAGGTCAGAGAACGAAATGACCTCTCAGTGGGGGAGGTCAGAGAACAGTAACTGCTTCTCAGTCTCCTTGAATCACCATCATCCTCTCACAAGAAGAGAAGAAAAGGTCTACCAGAGGTAAAGCAAAGTTATATCTTGTGTTCCTGACAATAAGGGCATCTTTTCCAACTTTCTAGTTATCTCTCCTTCCGATAGTTCTTCATAACTGGACACTAACATCCCTAACTTCTCCATTCCCCAACTGCTCTGGCGTGGGGAAACTCAGGCTCCTTATTCTGCTTACATTCTAAATCTCACGCCCCTTCTTTCCTGTTATAGTGAACAAGCCCCTCTGTGTTCTCCAGTCCCTCCTATCCACCCCATGCCATCACCTCCTGACCAATCCATGTCCCTTTAGAGTCTCTGGGCCTTTCCATCTACTCTACATCTGAACCCTCTGAGGAGAAAGGAGCCAATCTCCTACATTCATAATGTGAGCTCTGTGAGAACCGGGATTATCTCATTTGTACCCAATCCTTAGTACAGGACTTGTTGCCTGATAAGCCTTTAATTTAATACATACATACATACATATATATATATATACATATATACACATACATATATATATACATACATATATACACATATATATACATACATATACATATATATACACACATATATATATACATATATATACACATATATATATACGTATATATATGTATATATATGTGTGTATATATATGTATATGTATGTATATATACATATATATACATACATATACATATATATACACACACATATATATACATATATATACACATATATATATATACATACATATATATACACATATATATATATATATGTACATATATATATATTTTTTTTCCATTTGCTTTCTCATTCAGATGTCTTTTAGCTTTGGGAGTACTTCCCTATGCTGATAGAACTGATCTGGACTTGAATCCAAGTCTTCTGCCCCGAGATTCACCATTATTTTCTCTTAAATCCCCAGCATTTAGCAAATTGCCTGACACATAAAAGCTACTTTTAAATGCTTGTTTGCTTGACGACTTCATATCCTGTCTTAATTTTTGTGAAGCAGAGCCATTTCTTCATGCAAACAAAACAAAACAAAACAAAACACTGTTACCTGTTTTAGTCATTTTTGATGTTCAGTTGTATACTTTCTTAAAAGATGGGGTAGACATTTATTTCAAAATGGTCGATTTTTCTATAATTACTTAAAAAAAATCTCTTTTAGTATTCCTGTACTGAATCTCCTGGCAAACAAGTCTTACCCAAACTCTTTCTTCCTTCTATCCTTCCCCCCATTCAGATAACATGAATCAAGACAAAATCAACTTTTCCATTCTTCCTGATTGGGATGTGTCCATCTAATCCCCACATTGCTCTACTAAAAGCAGTGTCCCAGAAACCTTTTAGATCAAAATGCCCCTTCCAGTGTACTATTCTCCTATGTGTGTTGTTGTTCAATGATGTCCAACGCTTTGTGACCCCACTGGAGATTTTCTTGGCAAAAATACGGGAGTGATTTGTCATTTAGTGTCCCCCAAATTAGAAAATAAATCCAGAGAAGGCAGTGATTGTAAATATGTTTGTACTCCAGGATTTAGCACAAAGCTTGGTCTTATGTACTTGAGAAGTTTTTTCATTCATTTATCATGTGTACTATAATTAAATTCAAATGCCAAAAAAGATACTTCTGCTGGATGTCTCAGATTCAAGTCTCTCTCCAGTCCAGCTCCTTCTGCAACTGAGTTGGCCATTGATTTTTTTTTTTCTTTTGAGTTCAAATTTGACCATATCATGGTCTACTCTATTCAAAAGATTCCCCAAGTCTTCTAATTTTTAAAGCTTTCCATAAACTGGCCCCATTCTACCTTCCTGGTCTTCCTTTATCCTTCACACTCTCTTATACTCTGCTGTCTAATAACAAAGGCTTCCTTTCTTCTATTGGAACCAGACCCTCCATCTCCAGGCCCAGGGGCATTTTCAAAGACTTGGAATCTTCTTCCTCTTTATCCTGACCCATAGGCTTTTCATCTCTTCTTTCAAGTCCCAACTAAAATCACATCTAGTCTCAGCTCCCCCAAATACTGGCACCTACCTTTTTTGGATCATTTGGGTACCTCATTTTTATTTTTATTTTTTATTAATTTTATAATTATAATTTTCTTGACATTACATATGCATGGGTAATTTTTTTTTTTTTACAGCATTATCCCTTGTACTCCTTTTCCGAATTTTCCCCTCCCTCCCTCTACCCCCTCCCAGAGATGACAGGCAATCCCATACATGTTACATGTGTTACAGTATATCCTAGAAACAATGTGTGTAAAACAGTTTCTTGTTGCACGGTAAGAATTGGATTCAGAAGGTAAAAGTAACCTGGGTAGAAAGACAATAGTGCAAACAGTTAACACTCAATTCCCAGTGTTCCTTCTCTGGGGGTGGCTGATTCTGTCCATCATTGATCAACTGGAACTGAATTAGATCTTCTTTATGTTGAAGATATTCACTTCCATCAGAATATATCTTCATACAGCATTGAAGTGTACAGAGATCTTCTGGTTCTGCTCATTTCACTCAGCATCAGTTGATGTAAGTCTCTCCAGGCCTCTCTGTATTCCTCCTGCTGGTCATTTCTTACAGAGCACTAATATTCCATAACCTTCATATACCATAATTTTGGTACCTCATTTTTAAACAGGTATTTCATATTCTCTCTGCCACTAGACTTTAAGCACCCAGAAAACATTAGATCTTAATGCAAAGACATAAGAGCTCAATGAATATGGGCCCCTTAAATTTGAAATTGGCTCTTAATTCTGTTACTGCCTTATTTTCTCCCTCAAGAATTTGAGGTTAACTGATTTCTCAGTCTTGATGCAAACTGTAGTACCCAGCTTCAGTCCTTAAGCAGCTGATCTTCCAGGTATATAAGTAGTCAAATAGTGAATAAACACGGGGTCAAGAAGATCCAAACAGGGCTGAAAAAGACCAAACAACAAATATTGATTAAAGTCTCCACTTATCCTTTTACATTTGTAAATGGATTTGTCCTAAATGCTTTTAAGATAGGAAGGAAAGCTGTGAATATAAACAAGATTTCCCCAAATTTGGAGCTGGAAAGTATAACACAGGCCTTTGCATATCTCCCTTTATATTTGAGGAAATGATGACCTAGGAAGTTCAGTGACTTTTCGAAGGTGAACCAGGCTCGGATGTCACATGTGGGATTTGAATCCACATCAAATAAGGAGTAATTTTTCACAGACCTGCTTAGGTTCAATACTACCTGATATAACGCCATATGTCTATGCATCATGTTTTTCTTTAGCACCCCTATGTTCCTCCAAATGTCTTTACCCCAAAGAGAATGATTACTTAGCCAGAAGCAGCCAGTGTCAGGTAATATGACGATGTGTGCAGAGGAAATGCGGTAATCAGCTCCATCTCCATGAAAGCACAGCTTAAAAAAATCTTTTTCCTTCCCTGAGGCTGCCTGACTGCCTGGTGATTAGACCAGAGAATCACTGCTGTGAAAGCATCAGGGATTCTAGCATGGCAGACTCCACTTATGCCCCAAGTCTCACTCCTGGGGTGTAAGTTACAGTTAGTGAAAAGAAAGAATTCATTGAATAAAAGTTAGGATTCAGTAAAAAACAGTCAAATGGGGGGGGAAGGAAAAGACTGGGTTAAAATAAATAACTAGAGAACAGAATTGGAATCAATCAATCTAATTGAAGCAGGATTTGCTAAGTGCCTACTATGTGGAAGTAGCCTGAGGATTAAAAAAGGAAAAAGAAAAGAAGCCTCTGTCTTCAATCAATCAACAGCAAATTTAAGTTAATGCTTAACTTAAGCAGGCACTGTGCCAGGGGCTGGGGCTACCAAAAAAAAAAGGCAAGAAACTGGCATATAGTTGTTTGTTTTTTTTTTTTTCAGGTTTCATTGTATTTTTCATTTTTTATATCATACTAATTTCTAGAGATTACTTTCCCTTGCAAACTCTTCTTTGCAACAAAGAAAAAAAAATGGACAGCTGCCAAAACCTTGACCTGGAAGGAGTTTTGGTGGAGAAGGCAGAAGGATAACATTTACAAAGTTAAAAAGGCAATCAAAACAAGGAAATCCAGAAAGGTTTCTTGGTGGGCCTGGGTTGAACTTGCAGGATGGCCAGAGGTGAGGGGCAATGCTTCCCAGGAATTGAGGTCTGTGCCAAGGGATGGACACAAGAGATGAAGTGTGGAGTGGGAAGAAAAGAAAGGAAGGCATGAAGATCATGGTGGGGGGGGGATTGGGGAGGTGAATGTACCTTAACTGTGAAGGCTTTATCTTTCAAGTAAAGGCATTTATATTTTAATGGAAAGCAAGAGCAGCTTACTGGACAGGAAATGACAAAGTTAGACGAGTTCCATGGCTTCCTTGGGGGATGGGGATACTAGATAGAGATGCCATAATTGAATCATCAGTGTCTGGTACATAAATAAATGCTTATAGGTTGAGTGACTTAAGTCAGAGTTCACAGAGCCAGAGGAGAGAAGGGCCTTGGCCAGGGATGGAGCACAACTCCGGCCACCTATCACTAGTGACTTTCTCAGTAAAACTTGGCACCTAATTGAGCAAAACTACACACCTGCCTTGCTCTCTGAACTTGCCTACTTGTTCCTAACTTGTATTGTCAGAGAAGTATCAGTCCCACGTTCCCATGGTGCATTCAATATGGCTATTCTCAGAACATGCTCTATGTGACGGACTAAAAGAAGGGTTATGGGAAATAAGAGAGAGGCAACATGACAGAATAGTGAGGGTGATTGACTCAGGTCAGGATGCCTCTTGTACAAATCCTACCTTAAACATTAGTTTTGGGACCCAGATCAATCCTTTAAGCATTCATGCTTTCCTCCTTTATTATCTAAGGAAGTTGGACTCAGCAGCCTGTAGGGTCCCTTCCTACTAGAAATCTAGTTTCCTATTAATCTAAGAGGGCATCCCAAGCCCACCGGTGGTGCCAGCAAAGGGCATTAAGAGGAATAATTTTCTGGAAGTCTAAAAAAGTGAAACTGCTTTGGGTAAAAAGGTATTCAGAGCCATAATGCTGCATTTGTGAATACTGCACTGAATCATTTAGGAAAAAGTGCTATTTCAAAAATCAGCTTAGAAATGATTTACAAATTTTATTGTGAACGTTAAGAATCTAGTATACTCTAGCTAAGACTCGTGGGAAAAGATTCTGCTGCTGGGGAAGATTGAAGGAAAATGAAAAGGGGATGGGGAAGGATGAGATGCAGAGATTGTTCCTGGAAACAATGAACAGGAGCTGGGATGGACTTCTGGAGATAATGGAGAATAAAAGGGCGTTCATGGGGTGACAGAAGATCAAACATGACTGAACAAAAGGTAGTATCATTTCTATTTTTCATATTAGTTCTTTGCCATTTAGAGGATTTAAGGATTATCTAGTTTATTCCAATTAGAAAACTTCTTTCAGAGGGAAAAGGACTCATCCAAAGAAGAGAGTCATAACTAGGGTATGACAATTAGGCCAGTGACCTAGGGAGCCAGATTTCAAGGGTGTCTTATTTGTAGTAAGCTGCCACTTCAAGTCTCTCAGTGTTATATTATTAGCAGGAATGATTATTTAAAATAGAAGACTACTAGATTCTAGGGTGTGTGGAACTTCTCTCTAATCCTGTATGCTTTTCTCAACCCCCCGCACCCCTTTCTGACAGCACTTGCCCACTTCCCTAACTCCAAACTGAAGTTGTGCTTTCTCTACCTTGGGTTAGGTCTAGTTTGTGGTACTTACCATGAATACAAAAACCCTCCAATGTTGAACTCTGCCAAAGTCCCATGGGCCCTAACCTACAATGACTCAGGTTTTGGGACTCTTAAGTCTTATATTCTAGCTACCTTTGCTCCCTTCTTACTGTTTTTTTCCTGTTTTCTTATCTTATCTGTCTTGGCTTACTTCTTCCACAGTTCTAAATGTTTAGATACTTGGCAGAGTTGGGAAAGTAACCATTTAGGGTTTGGTGGTGTTCATAATGAATGATCTTATGGCAGACATTTTTTACAGCTATCAGGAAGATGTCATGCTGTGTTTATGTTATTGAGTGAAAGCTAACCAGCTAAATGTGATAATTCACTTGGGCGAGCCACGGATGGTATAACTGATTGTAATGATGAATAAAATCTCATTAGTACATATATATGTATGCATTGGACTCTATTCATCAATTTTGCAGTTATAGTTTTTTTTTTTAATATAATTTCAGAAGAGATTCACAAGCTGGCCATCTGGGTAGCATGCTTGGAGGACATCCATCAAAGTGAATGATGAAAAGAAATGTCCAAGAGATGCTTTTTTATATATGGCTTTTTTAGTGAACACATACTTCATCTGAGATTTCAAAGACTGGCATAGATCTTGTCTCAAATAAAAAAAAAAACACAACAGAATAAAATATATGTCTTGCAGAGTCACCTAACGTGGAAAAAAAAGGATAACTTCTGCCGATATTTTTAACCCATGACAGATCTCCAAATACTACCCAGATGCTGGTTAAAGGGAACATTTTCTTCATTTTAGGAATAATACCCAAAGAGCATATCCATCTGTCCACTGCAAGATGTTGTCCAAGTTACATGCTGGTGAAGACAGCTCAAAGTGTTAGTAAGAGCTGAAGAGTGCCAAAGAGACTTTGCTTTAAAAAAAAAAAGATCGGAGTGGGCAAAAGAGTTCTCAAATGTTTTCCTAGTAACAAAGGAGATAAGGTTGTCAAATTACATAGGGAATAACATAATTTATTAAACAAGGTAGTTGTAGTGTCTATAAACAGGATGCTTAATGAGATGCATCTCAGCTTTGAAATAAGCTTAATACACTGGAATCAAAATTCCTAAGGAGTCTAGTTCATTTTTTGATTGACACAAAACAGTATATTGTTTTTAATCTGAAAAGGCTACCAGATGAGCTGAGTTTGCCAGGAAAATCCCCCCAATCATGGATTAAGATTCTCAGTGACCAGAAATTTGGAATCAGGGAGATATTCTATCTTTTGGATCATATAGAAGGGGTTCTACAGCATTTCCATGTTACTATTGTTATTGGATTTTTTTTTTTTTTTTTGCAAGCTCTGGCCATTACAGTATACCATATGCCTCGTGATTTATAAAATGATGCTGTCAACTCTCAGCTGTTTAGAGAATCTATCCTGGAAAACTCCCTGGCTTTTAGGATAGCTCTATATCTGAAAAGTAAAAGGAGGAAACAATAAGCTTCTGTGTGGCCAAAAAAAAAAAAGCAGTTTCTGGGCTTGGATCTAAACAGAAATAGTGGATAGAACCAAGGAATTGTGAAGACTTTAACATTATCATTCTGTTAGTGGTTGGGTTGCTGCATAAACAAATAATGAGAATTATAAGACTAAGATTTTTTACATGAATGTGTAGAATTAGACAAGAAAGGAGAGGAAATGAAGAGCATAGAGGTGACCAGTAGTGTCAACAGCCATAGCTCTGAACTTTAGCACTAGCCCTGTTGCCTAATAACTGTATGCCTTGTTCAAGTTCCTTCTAGGGACTTCCATTTTCTCATCTACAAAATGAAAATGGTCTCATTTGGTCTTACCATGCTGTGATTCTCTGGGACAGCTGCAGTGGGGGTGGTGGTGATTAGAAGGAGTAGAGAAGAGACTCAGGAGACAACTCCACTTGCAATCTGGTGCTGGGACAGACAGCTCCCTGAACCTCAATAACCCCCAAAGGAAGGAAGAGGATGTGCTAAAGATGCAGGGATCACAGCTTAACCATGTGTAGTGGGAAGGGGATGAGGAAAGAGTTGCACCGAGTAGTATTCACTTCAATAGTCTTGTAAAACATCCCTGTATTTAAATGTCAGCAGACTGCTTGGCAACCATGATAGTTCAGTGTAGGACATGAGTATATCCCAATGTATTCATGGGCAGCAGAGTAAAATAAATTGCATTCTACAGTATGGATTCCAAATGTAGTGAAAGACAACGCACGTAAGCATAAGGCAGTTCTGTTAGCTCTGAAAGAGAAAATGGAAATGTGTACTTGATTTAGAAAGGGGGAGCATGGGAAAATCTTGCAAACTGAACACACTGTCATTGTTCTCCTTTCACAGAATATCTGGTCTCCATGCCTTTGCACTGCATGCCTCTCCTTCCTGGAGTGAATTTGCTGCTCGCCTCCATACTGCAAATACCTAATTTTTTTTTCTCCAAGGTTTAGCTCTCCCTTTATCTTCTCCATGAAGCCCTTCCTGATTTCCCTGGTAGTCAGCTCCTCGACCTCTTCCCCTCAAACTCCATTGTTGCTAATTCATATCTCTCTGGGGCATTGTCTCTTTTGAATAGAGTGGGAGCTCTTTGAAGGCAGAATCTGTTTCAGTTTTTCTTTGGTCCCTCCAGAGCCTCCCTGACATACAGAATGATGGCTGAGAGATTGCTTCATTCTTCACATAATAACAAAGTGCAGAAAAATCCACTGTTCATTTTGTTTGCAGTCAGAATCCAGGAAAGCTGTTGGCTAGACAGATCATGCACGTGGCTAAACTAGGCTCTTCAGACCACTGTTCTGCATGAGTGTGATCCCAGAGTGCCCCTCTCTCTGATCTAATCCTCACTAAAAAGGTAAAGGGTTATACAACCAAATGCTAGCCATTGAGCTTTGCATTTCTGCTGAAAGAAAACCCTGGTGTTTCAAAGGCAAACATGGCTTTCAAAAGCTAGAGAAAGCTGGTAAAATGGATCCACAAGGCTTATATCAGCATCCCTGGGCTGTTCTAAGAATTTGATCCAGAAAACTGGTTATATCCTAAGCAATGATACAATTCGAGTGAAATAGAGCAAATTCAGTAACACTTATGAGCATCTTCACCAGCAATTGACCATGAAAAGGGTGCCCACAGATTCAAGACTGAAAACCCTGTGAGAGCAGGCACCCTTCTTTGTATCTGACTCCTTTAATAAATGCTTTCTAACAGTGAAGTTGACTATTCTTGAAAATGCTAATGCTTTAAAGTCCCATGAAACAGAACTTTTAAGCAATGGAAAATTTTACCACCTCTAAAATCTGTTTGTCTCTCTCCCTGTTTTTCTTTTGATCTTGCTCTCTCTGTGCCTCTTGTTTTCCCCTCTCTGCCTCATTCTTCCTCTGTTTCTCACTGTAATAGAATTCCAGTCCCCATTCCCCAAATTATGGGGTTCTTCCATCTCTCCCACACTTCTGATTCTCTCCTCCTAATCACTCCTCATACTTGTATACAGAGCCACAATTTTTCAGACATCATCTTCTTGGCTAGTTTTTCACTTGACCTATTCTAAGTATTCTGAAGTTCTTTTTACCTTCAACAGGTAATTTGTAATTTAAAAAAAAAAAGGACTCCATTGTGAGTCATTCAATTTGATTTTCAATTTCATTCTAAGAAATTGACAAATATTAAAACATGCTAGCACTGGAGTCCAGAAGATTTGTTCAAATCTTTCCCTTGCTACCTAATATGTAATTATAGACAAGTCAACGAAATTCCAAGTTTTGATTTATGCATCTGTAAAATGGGGGCAATAATGGCTATCATTTGATGACTTTAAAATAATTCAAAGTGCACAATATTTACCTTTACTCTGTATTTTCTAAGTCAGCCAGATTATGTTCAGGTCTCTATTTTTACCCATAGGTGGCACCAACAAATTCTAAATATATATCTAGAAATCAAACTATTGAGCCAAAGTAAAGGAAGAGAGGGGGCTACTTATTACTCTGAAACCTCAAGACCAGATATCAGTTCAATGAGTCAACACTCAGGTTAGAACAAACTACCTTTGTGTTATTTGAAGGCCTAACCTCAGTGTCATATCAGAAGTTCATTAACACTATATATATATTTTTTTTAATGGAAGGGTGTCAAAGGTCAGGGATAGAATCCCCAATTGACACAGCTCTTTGCTGATGGTCAATCCATCTTTCCAGATTGTCCTTCACATTGGCCTGTGTTTTTCAGGAGATATTCCTCCCCCACCTTGGGTTTTCTATAGATGTTAAACCATTTTCAGTGAGGCATTTTATTACTGGATTTCTTTGGCATCCTTCCCAAGGGTGTTATTGCCTTGTTATTTCCAGTTCAAGATACTTGTGGATTACTCATGGATAAGCACCTATCTTTATGGCTCACAAGAATGATCCAGAAATCACTGGAGTTTCATCAGATGTTGTAAACCTTGTTCCGGATAAATATGACACTTTTTATAGTTTAGAGAAATAAAAAAATGTGGTTCTCCACTTCTAAAAATCTGTGAAGCGGTGGCTTCTGAGGCTTTATTTTTCTGTTCTCACATCCTCAAAGCTTTGGCTAAGCATTTTTTAGAGTGCAGTGAGCATAGAGGCAGCATGGTGATGGGAGGTATGAATTTGAATCCTGCCTCAGCCCTTGCTGGGGAGGGGCAGATGGGTGAAAGGATTGCTTGGTGCCTCAGTTTCCCCCTCTATAAAATGGGGAGAGTCTGAGCATCTTTTTCACACAGTTATTGTAAGAATCAGATGTAAAAGCACTAGGTTTTAAGCCCCAAAGTCTTATCACCTAATATAGTTTTATGGCAGAATCCAACTGACTTCACCCAGCGGAGCACCTAAATTCTGGGCCCTCGCCCAGGGACTAGTGGGTGCTCCCAGAACTTTGGTTGGACGCAGATTTTCCGGGGGATTACATCAGCCAGGCAATCAGGCAGCCCTTAGTAAGAGGCAGGAATTGTGCTAAGTGCAGTGGGTCCAGGGGACTATGCTGTGGGATAAAATGAACTGGGTTTGGAAGTGAAAACTTTGCTCTTTACCAGCGGGGCTCCCTAGGATATGGCCCTCTAGCTCTCCTTCCTGTTTCTTTTTTCTTCCCTAACGTGAACTTGGGAGTAGAGTAGATAAGAGGATCCCTAAAACTTAGTTTGGTTTCAGCTTTAAATCTCTGATCCTTCGAGCTCCTTTGTCCGCCAGGAATTGTTTTCTGCTTGGTGCTCCCCTCACTGTACCAACTAGGGGGCTGCTTCATGTCCTGGAGCTCCGTGGAAAAGGAAGAACAGGAACAGAGCAAAGGCAGGGGCTTCAAGTCTGCCAGATTAGAGAGCTCTTTGTGGCACTGCCTCGAGATTTAAAAAAGACATAATTGTAAAAGAAGTCATATGAAACGCTTAAGCATTGTTATTGTTTGCCCTTCATCCTCGGAGGGCGCCATGACGTCAGGGAGGTTATGTGGGATCACGCAAGTGAGCTGGACCTCTACGAGAGAGGGCCGTGCGAGGCCCGGGCCCAGATATGTACACGTGATATAGACGAACAAGGCATGCGATGTAGGCGAGGCTCCTCTGGATATTCTTTAATAAAGCCTTAGTACCTGCGACCTCGGGGAGGGCCTGGGCTTCCGCCCGGACTTTGTCATGCACAAGTGTGATTTTGGGTGAGTCACTTGTCCCCATGCTCCTCGTCTCTAAAAGGAAGGATTTGGACCAGACGAACCCAGTTCAAAATTCTGGGTCCTGAGCCTGTGACCTGTGGCAAAGAACTCGGTGAGTCTCGGTCTGGAGAGGCGGGGCCTTCCGGAGGGTGGGGCGCCCCACCCTCAGAGCTCCAGGTGAGCCCTCCCGGAGGCCACGACGCCCAGCCCGAACGAGCCGAACGTGGCGCTCCAAGAATCGCCGTCGGGGAATAGGAACAATCGGCTCCTCGGAGTTAATAGGAGTGTGAGATTCGGGGGTTCGGCCGTCACAAAGCTGCCCGGAATCTGGGGGCTTGGCTCCGTGGAGATCTCGAGCAAAATCCTGGGCGGGATCTCTCGGCCTCCGGCTGGTCCGGACCCATCGGAAGTTCTACCCAGTCCGTAACTTTATTTATTCGACAGCTGGGGTCTCTCTCGGCCCGCCAGCCAGCCCGGCCCCTCCTCTTCCCACCCCCCTCCCCCCGCCGACTCTCCGATCTGTGGACAGGTCCTGACACCTCCCTCCCCGAGGAGCCGGGACAAGCCGGGGCAGCTCCCCTTTACCTCCCAATGAGTACGAGGGAGCCAAAACTCCCACCCCAGAGCAGAGGCTGCGAGGCAGGTCCGGGCATTTCCTGCCACTCCTCCCCCCCACGGGCTCCAGGCCGAGCCTTTCTCTGCCCCGCCCCCCCCTTTTTTTGGGGGTGTGTGTGTGTGGAGGACTAGGGATGGCGTTTGCCTTTCCCTTCCAGACGAGAGCGAGGATCCTCCGATGGATCAGCTCCGGGGCAGGGACTGGCGAGCTGTGCCCACCCCAGCTCAGGTTAATGAGGCGCGGAGCCCCGGGGCCCGAGGCTCAGCACCCCTGCATCTGCTCCAGCCCGTCCCACTTCCTTCTCCCCGAACAGCTGCTTTGGGGAAGTGGGAAGCGGTGGGAAGCAGGGGGAGGGGCACGGGAAGGGAAGGGAGACACCGCGGAGAAACAGCTGGGCCTCCGCCTCTTCACTTAATCTCGATTGATAACCAATCGCCGAAGAGGGATACTTTTCAGCCAATGAGGCCCTAGTGGCTGACAGGACCTTGGCGGCAGCCAATGAGAGGGCGGCTGGGGGCTGCGGGGAGAGGAGGACTGCGCCTGCGGACCAATGGGCCCCGAGTTTGGGAGAGGAGGTAATTTGAGCGCCAGGGTGGGTGTGTCCAGTGAAAGCTTCCTACTTCTAACCTCCGCCCCCCTCTTCTTGATTCACTCACCCCCCCACCCCAGCTGCCGCCCCTACTGAGCATGCCCAACTCGCTCCCCTGCCTCCCGCTAGCCTCACGGAGCAGCTCCGACGGGCTCTGCTGGGTTGGCCGGGTTTTCCACGCAGCTTAGAAGGAAGGTCTGGAGGGAGGGACCCAGCATCCTGCGGATCCCCGGCACCCCAAGTTCTTTATTTGGCCCGGGCTTGGAAGGGGGCCCCGTGGGAGACCAGTAGTCACCGCAGAGATCCCGTCTTGGCCTGCTGGCGTCCGAGTCCTGGGCTCGCACCCCTCCCCCCTCACTGTGGTCCAGCCAGGGCCGGGGGGCGTGGGCCGGCGGAGGTGACGGGTTAGGACCTGAGCCGTGGATGTGCTCTCGGTACGCGGCCCATCCATCTCGTGCTGTTCTTTCCCCATCTCCCCCCCACAACGTAGTCTTCCTCGTTACTCGTTAATCCGAAAGTCCGGGTCCCAGACTGATGCCTCGAACCTAACGGGCTTATAAGCACAGTTTACTTAACTTCCTAAGGGGAATTGGAGGTGGGGGAGGAGCAGGGCACGCGCGGGCTGGAAGTCTGGGGAGCACCTCCCGCGAGCCTTTCCTGCTCGGGTTAAGCTGGCGTCGCTACACTGGCACCCATCATGGATGGGCGCCCCTATGCTGTGGGGAATGAAACAAGAATGCTAGCCCCTCCTAGCTCGCTGGGATTCTGACCCAGTCTCTCTTTCCGGTCGAGGAAACAGGCCGAGAAAGACAAACTGACTTACATCTGTAATAATCAAAATGATCAATTATCCAAAGAGATTTGAACCCTAGTCCTCCAGTCCTAGCGTCCTTTTCACCCTCTCAGGTTCCTCTCCCCTAAAGGGGGGTGGAAACCAAAGCGCATTTTGCAGAGCTTGCAAACTGCTCAACGCCGGCAGCGGGGGAAAGGCCGAACTGGAATTTGGAAGTGGCTAAGCCAGGGTCGGAACTGGGGTCTTCCAAATTCCAGTTCGGCTGCTCCCCCTGCCCGGCGCTGGCCAGTTTGCAAGCTCTGCAACCGCTAGCTACAGATAAAGCCTAGGAAAGCAATCAACAAGTATATCGGAAGTGACTCCTAGGTGCTAGTTGGGGCTGCAAGGTCAGAAACATGAAACAAGTCACCGCCTGGGGGAAGTTACGGTGGACGTTCCCCAAAGTCGTTACAAAATAAACACCCGCGGAGAACAGAGGGATTTTTGAGAGGGGGCACGGTAGTGGCCGGACAGCAACATTGACGCAGCGGACGTGGAGTGCCTCCTGTGAGACAGTGCTGGGGGAGCCCAAGCGGGAGAATGACAATGAGCCCAGTCCGAAGCCGGCCCCACACCCGGCCTCCTCCCCAAGGCAGCCTCCGGGACTCACAAACTAAGGATTTGCCCGCGAGGGCATCCCCGCACACACCGGAGCCCGCTCCTCCCCTCCCCCGACTAAAATTGCCCTCCTGCGTGTCTCGGGATCATTTGTCAGTCATCCCTCCATCTGCGTGCCCCGGTGTTAAGTGGGCGTCCGGCCGCAGGACCCCCTGCGTGCCCTTTTCCTGGGAGGGCAGAAGCAAAATAGTCTCTGCCCTGAAAATGCTTTTCCTCAGGCCCTCGCGCTCTACTCGGGCACCCTCTCCGCCCCCATTCCAGCCCGGGGAGACCCGGTCCCAGCCCAGAGCCCGCTGCTCTCTTAGCTCCGCCCCTGCCCCGGCCCTCTAGGAAAACCCGGAAAAGCGGACTCTTCTCCCCACCCCGCCCGGCAGCCTCGCCACGACTCAGCGCCCCCTCACTGGGCATGCTCACTAAGGCAGGGCAGGTTTGGGGCTGTAAGTAGGAAGCTGGAGCACTCCCGGGGCTGCTGGGGAGGGAGGTACGGACCGTGGGGCTGCTGGAGGAAGGAGGCAGGCACCACGGGGACTCATGCACCACGCGCTCGGGGCTGGGGCGCAATTAGCAGCCGCCTCCGCAGCCTGCACCCGTCCCTGCCTCTGCTGCCACCGCCGCCAGTGCCAGAGTCTCTGCCACCCCTCCTCCCAGCGCTGCCGCCGCGGGTGAAGAGCAGCCCCAGCCGCCGTCGCAGCCGCCCCGGCCCCGGCCCCAGCCGCAGTCCGTGCCCGGCCGATCGCCCGCTCGCTCGCCAGCCCGGGCATTGTCCCCGCGTCTGCCGCCGCCGCCGCCGCCTGAATGCCGGGCACGGAGCCCGAGTGAAACCTAGCCGGGGTGGGTGACCGCCCCCCCCGCCCGCACCCACCCCCAGCTCTTTGGGGGTTCTCTCCCTTCTCTCTCCACTCCCTCCTCCCCTGCCGGGCACTTAGGAGAAGGCAGCGGGCAGGAGCCGGGCTAAGCTTTGCGCCCGCCCCAGCCGGCCGCACTCCTTCCCCTCTGCCCCCACGCCCCCCGGGGGGCCCAGGCCGGAGGGAGGCCGAGAGCGGGCGAGACTCTCGGAGAGGGGGGGCTAAGAAGCCATGCGAGAGTACAAAGTGGTGGTGCTGGGCTCGGGCGGAGTGGGCAAGTCGGCCCTCACCGTGCAGTTCGTGACGGGCTCCTTCATCGAGAAGTACGACCCCACCATCGAGGACTTCTACCGCAAGGAGATCGAGGTGGACTCGTCGCCGTCCGTGCTGGAGATCCTGGACACGGCCGGTACCGAGCAATTCGCGTCCATGCGGGACCTGTACATCAAGAACGGCCAGGGCTTCATCCTCGTCTACAGCCTGGTCAACCAGCAGAGCTTCCAGGACATCAAGCCCATGCGCGACCAGATCATCCGCGTCAAGAGGTACGAGCGGGTGCCCATGATCCTGGTGGGCAACAAGGTGGACCTGGAGGGCGAGCGCGAGGTCTCCTTCGGGGAGGGCAAGGCCCTGGCGGAGGAGTGGAGCTGCCCCTTCCTCGAGACATCGGCCAAAAATAAAGCCTCGGTGGACGAGTTGTTCGCCGAGATCGTCCGCCAGATGAACTATGCGGCTCAGCCCAACGGGGACGACCAGTGCTGCTCCTCCTGCGTGATTCTCTGAAAGCCGGGGGGCGGGGGGGCCGCTTCCGTCGGCCCCGTGCTTCGGGTGGAATTTTTATGGGTTTCTTTCTTTTTCTTTCTCTCTCTATTTTTTTTTTTTTAAAGAAAAACGCGAAAGCAAAACACAATACTTTCTCAATGTGATTTTTTTTTTAATTATTATTTTAAGATTGGAAACAACTTTGCATCGTCCAAGGTGTGTTCCAGGTGGGGGCTCGGGGCTATTTCAGCAGCAGCCGCCGGGCTCCTCATTGTCTTGGGGGTGGGGGGAGTCGGGTTGTATTTAACATCTGAAACCTGGGTGGAAATGTGGCGCTTTCCAAGCATGTACGTTTCTCTCGTGGATTTCATTGCTAGTTGCCCGTTTCCCCACTTAAAGCAGCCGTTAGCTGTATTGGCTACTTGACACCAGGCAAAAAAAAAAAAGTTTCAATCTGGAGAGAAAAAGGCTTGTCTACACCGCTTTCCAACTCGAAGATTTAAGTACCTGGACCGGGGAAGGAAGTGCAGGAAAAGCCTGTGAAGAAAGGAAAGCAGAGGAAGAGCCCCCGTTTCCCGGCATGGAGGTTTACCGCCTTCCCCGGCAGCCTGGAAGTGCAACCACCCTGGGACTGATTAGGATTCGGAGGATTTCTATGCAAAGTTGGATTATTGTTACAGTGTATCCAATCTGAAGTATTGCACAACTGAACTGGGACTGTTTACACTGATGCCAATACAGTGTGGAGTGCCAGAAAGTGTCTGCTGATATTTGTGGAAAAAAAAAAAATCTATTTTGTTTACCTACTGTATCAAATGGGAGTCTGGGGGAGAGCGGTAGTGTTTCCTTTTTTTTTTTTTTTTTTATCAGCTGTGAAAAATTACAAATCTGCACATTTGTTTGTTTTTTTGTTTTTTTGTTTTTATTTTTGGTGGGGTGCTTTGTTCATTTCGTTTTGTTTGGGTTTAGGGGTTCCTTTTGGTTGGCAATAACTGATTTTGATGACCAGATCTTTAAAAGTACAGTACAAAGACTTCCTCAAATGTGATTCAGGGGCAACAGCGACCCTGTGTCTAGAGTGCCTTCAAAACTCAGCTGTTCCAGCCGTGCCAACCTGTGAAAGTTCCACAAATCCCATTATTTGCTATGACTCCCCAAAGTACTTAACAGTTTCCTTTCAGTGACCATACCAAGCAAGCCAGGACAAAATGGCCTGTGGTACCTGCGATTTATTTCAGATTTGCTTTTGGAGTCTTTACCATGTAATTTCCATGTCTTGCAAGTATTCCTGGCTTCATCTAATTTAAATTTTCAGGTATTTAGTGTCCTTTTCCCTGCCCCCCCCTTTTTTTTTTTCTGTTGTAGGATATTCTTCTGGCCAAAAGTAAACTTTTAATGTGATGTACCAAGCAGATTCTAACTAATTGTAATTTGAATTCCAGACATGCGTTTAATTGTTGTCTATTCATTTAAAGACTTTTAATACAAATACCATTTTTTTTTTTTTTTAAAAAGATTCAAAGCCCAAAGTCCTGTTTGTGTTTGTGTTTGGTTTGATGCATTGTATGACTTAAGAAGCAGCCCATGCTGAGATGGAAACAGTCATGACTTAATCTGAAAGTGTTTTATCCAGGCCTCAGGATAGATGGAAGTACTTTGGTAGAAGAATGGGTGGGGTTCATAGGATCATAAATTGAGTTGGAATATTGCCTTCAATTCTTAAGACAGGGAACAAAACCAGGATGAGAAAGTCCCGAGTTGTGGGTTCAGCGTCTGATTATGGGGTGGGGGGGGGCAGTTGTTACATTTTTATGTTATTACATACTACATTTGTCCTATTCAAATCATTTGTTGTAGGGGAAGAAAAGGGGGCAACTATCTCAGCTGGTGAATGTGTGTTCCTGTTTTGTAGAAAGTTGTGGGCCTGGATCATGTGAAAAGATGGTTTCTTGAAAAAGTTCTAGGGATAGGGGTTGAGGGAGGCGTAAAGGATGAAACCCAATCCTGAGTAGATACCTTGGGACCTTACCTCTTTGGAAAATAAGATTTGACTAAAAAGCTTTCTGGAGACTAAAAGAAAATGGCAGGTGAACTTTGACCATCAGTCCCTTCTAGAGAATTGGTGGAGCCAACTTTGTGGCTTGTTAAGTTGGAGGGGTTTTGGAATGACTGAACTAAAACATACAGTTCTGACCTCCCAAGCCATCTGATCACTGTTTCCTGGGTGACTGACCCAACTGGAGAGGTCAAGGAGTGTGAGAGGCTATACTTGAACCTGGGCTCTGCCCCCATCCATTCCCATGTTTTTAGTGGAAGGTTTTATATTCCTAGTCTTATTCCCTTTCTCCCTTTTTCCTCATTCTCACCCCAGGCCTGTTGCAGTTGTTCAGTCATAACTGACTCTTTATGATGTCTTTTGGAGTTTTCTTGACAAAGATATAGGATTGGTTTGCCATTTCGTCCTCCAGTTCATTTTACACAGGGGGAAACTGAGTCAAATTAAATTAAGTGACTTGCACAGTCACATAATAGCAAATATCTTAGACCATATTTGAACTCTGGTCTTACTGACTCCTGTTGCTCTATCCACTGTAGCACTTAGTTGCCCCATTTATATGCATATTGCACAGAGTCACATAGCTAGCAAATGTCTTAGACCACATTTGAACTCTGGTCTTACTGACTCCTAGCCTGTTGCTCTATCCACTGTAGCACTTAGTTGCCCCATTTATATGCATATAAAAGAGTCATTGAGGTAGCTTTGACCCGGAAGAGTAGAAAAAGACCGAGAGATGCATCTATTAATCAGTGAAAGAGATCTAATTAAAGTTGTGCTGGCATATATGCTTTTTTGAGTTGTATTCTTGAGTTATTTTTATATGTAAAATGTACTTTATATATAAAGATCATGTAATACTATAGAACTTCTGCTATGAAGGGTCTTCCTTACCTTCCCCTCCTTTTTTAAAAATTAGGTTTAATGTTTAAAATTGTTAGATTGGCAAATATCAATTTTAATATAGTTTTACAAATGTTCAAATTAAGGAAAAGAATCTTAATCGTGCCCATATTGGGGCTACTCTCCATACTTAAGCATTCTTCTGCGTCTTCCAATTGTATTTAAATGTCTTCAGTAATCTACTTTAAAGAAAGCTGAAAAAAAAAAAAAAAGTTCACATTCTAAAGGCTTCCAAACTAGCTCTGTCCTCAAAAGTTTGGAGAAAACTGGGCTTAGCAACTGTCATACAGTTTTTTTAAAATGCCAAGTGTGGGTGTGTGTGCAAGGTGGCAGATGATCATGACTTATGCCATTTCTTTGGGAAAGTGCTGGCATAAAACATTGCCAAGTATCCAACTAGCTCATAGAATTTTGAGAGTTTCAAGAGACCTCAGTGACTCTTTCAAACCATAATGAGAGTAAAGAAGTACTTCTGATAGTAAATTGGAGTGATTTTGAGAGGGAATGAGATTGTGATGAACAGAGGGCCATTTTTGGTTCTTGAAAATCTGGCTTCAAGTTTTGCCCCTGGCTTATTCTTCTTGGCAGTGGACAAACAAACCCCTTATCCCTTTAGGTCATGTGAGCAACTCAGACTGAGTTCTTGAAGCTACAAAACTGCCTCAGGGAAGAAAGTTTATCCAGTAGAGGAGCTCCCATCCAGCCAAAATTACAGATCTGGACCAAAATCAAAAAATGTATATAATACTGATGGGGGATATTTGAAAAACGAAATTGAAATGAAATAGGTTGCTTGCAGCATTTACCAGCTTCCCACAGAATTTAGTCACTTGCATGACTAAATTCCTTTTAGATTAGAACAGCAGGAAAGAAGATTTTAATATGCTCTTACTGAGTAATGGAAAATAAATGCTTTTTGGGTGTTCAGTAAAAAGTGATTTTGTGTGGGGTATGTTTGAAGCAGAGAAAAAGCTAGCTCTCTTGGTGCATAGTTCTTGGCATTCTCTTGACAAAATTGGGAGATATTGAAGTCTTTATTTTAGGGAGTTTAGAAAGAAAAAAGGAAAAGAGTTTGAGACAGTTATATAATAGAAAGCCCTTGTCAGCTTTTTGGTGTCAATTTTGTGAAGTGATGGGGAGACTAGATGAAATTGACTAAGGCTGGTGATTTGCAGTAGAGAAAAAACTGGAGTGGGTAGGGGAGAGGTTAGGGCAGGCTGCCTGGCAGCCACCTGTCAAAATAGAAATTAGCCACAAAAGGACCCTTTAGTAAGGGCTGAGCCTTAAACTTGGCCCCAGCTGTTTCCTAACTGCTGTACCTTTTGGTCCCAAGCTGACTGCTGTCAAGGAAATAGAACATTTCAAAGATTATTTTTCTCTTTCCTTTCCCTGATAACATCTTCCAGCTTTTAAAAGACTTCTTATCAACCAGCCTAAAATTATGGTTTGTCTGTTCTTTAGAAAATTTCTCTAATTCTAAAATATGTTCTCTGGTGTCAATATTTACATATATTTGGGGAAATTGGTCTTTGTAGCTCTCTCTCTCTTTTTTTTTTTTTTTTTCTTTTCTATTTTGCTGAGGTAACTGGAGTTAAGTGACTTGCCCAGGGTCACACAGCTAGGAAGTGTTAAATATCTGAGATTAGAGTTGAGCTTAGGTCCTCCTGACTTCAGAGCTGGTGCTCTATCCACTGCACCACTTAGCTGCTCCCTGTAGCTTTCTAAAAAGTCATATTTTCATGTAGTTTGTAGTTTTTATTAACTAATAATTGACTTAGTAGCATATGAACATCCTAAAATATGCTAAAATATTTTTAAGTGTTTCTGACAACTGAACTATCCAGTAAGAGAGCTCATGGGTAGATTGGATAGGCAGAAAGAAACAGCCCCACATAATCACTGACCATAGTCAAAAAATCATCCTAAATATTCTTGTAGCTCTAGCCACTGGAATAAGGGCTTTACTTTGTGGGGGATGGAAAGGGGAGAGGGAAAGACAATGTTTCTGGGAAATAGTTTTTGGGAGGTCTCCATCATTAAGATGTTGCCCAGTATCTTTGCCAAAACTTTCCATTTGGAAAAGCACAACAGAGGAATTGGCCCCATATGAACCTGTAATAAGTTATTCGGAAATCTGCTAAGAAATGGGAAGCTTTAGAGTATTATTTACTAGTCAGATTGCTATCACTGATTTATATCAATTTAAATGTCTAAATTGCCAGTTTGCCAAGTAATATTTAGAACACAGTGCTTTCTGGGGTTGATGTAAATTTAAATATGGGTTAGATTAGATGACCTCTGACCTTTCAACTCTGAAGTTCTGTGATTTATCTAAAGAGGTCATACACAATAGTTATGAAGACCATCTGCAGAATGAAGGGTGTTGGCTGGATCAGTACATTTACTTAGCCATTTTATCAGTATCTCCACATCAATTTGACAATCAGTATTAGTTATGAAGGTAACAAAAATGAATGTAATGTTTGTGTTGTGGTTGGACATATAAACTAAATTTTAAGAATTAGTATTCTCTTTTTTTCCGGAAAAGAATATTTAAAAATAAAAAGATCAAATGTGGATTTTTTTTTTAAAGACATTACTAGGAGGTCCTTTAGAATCGGAATTAGAAAACTGTGGTTCAGATCCCAGGCCTGCCATCCCACAGACTGGGTGAGCTTAATGAAAGTGTTCCATCTTCACCTATGAGATGGGAATAATGATACTTGACCTTCCTGTTTCCCAGGGATTTTTCCTTCTTTTCAGGATCAGGTAACACAAGGTATGCAAAAGGATTTTGAAAAGTGACAACTCTGTATAAGCTGTATTATTAGGATTTGTCTATTTGCTTCTTTTCATTGTTAGAATAACAGACTTAACTTGTTTTCATAATATAAAAGGCATTGTGTGGACATTTTTATTAGTGGCTTAATATTTAGTCAGGATATAGTCTCCAGATGTGCACTTACTGAGGAAAGCTAGAGCATCCTTAGCCAACTTTCCAGGAACTACTTCATTTCTCTCATGTGCTTTTTTGTGTTCTGTTCTAAGATAGGAACTTTGAGTGTCCAAAGCAGTGCCATGCATCCTTCTTTGATCTGAGCCATAGCACTCTCAAGACTTCTAATACTTCTAAATGAATCATACCTATGGAGTTAATTAAAGGTGTTCTAGATGCTCAGTCCTAATAGCCTTTCACAAATGCAGGGAAAGCCAATTCCTGGGGGAGCACTTTAGTAGCTTCTGCTTAGACCCATAAAGTGAATGAGATCAACTCAGGCGACTGTAATCAACTAATCATGTTTTTAGACTTCTTTTTCACCAGCTTTTGCCCCTCAGATTTTTTCAAGAGGATGTTTTCCCACAGTGGCCACCGATTTAACTCATACTGAAAAGAAATGCTTTAGAGCTTAACCAACAAAAGTTCACTCAAGTCTTACTTGACATATTTTTAGGATGTTGTAGGAGTGAGTCCTTGCCACAGTTCTTTCCTCTTGGGATGATTCTGAATTGTTAGAAAGCCTTTTTTTTTTTTTAATCTCTACAAAACATCCCTAGTATGGCCACACTAGTATTTCCCATTCTCTAATTTCTGCCATCCTTTTTCCTTTATGAGAGTATAGTATTTAAGTAGGTGTAAAGTGCCTGTAAATTATAGATTTAGGAAATATTCTCTAAAGATGTATCTGGAAAAGCTTTTGGACTATTTCTCACTCATTGAATGATGAAGAGAACGGGGGAGAATGAATTATACTGGTGTCCATGTGTTGAATTGAGAGGCAGCTCAATGAAGTCCTAGGACCTTCATTTGGAATCCTGACTTTTTTGTTACTGGGAACCCCACTGAGCTTTCATTGTAAAGGAAAGAAATTGATCTGGACTCCTCAAAGATCCGGTCCGATGTGAAATCTGGGATTCTGACTGAAATTGCTTCATTTCTAATGTGACATCCAAAAAGTTCAAGAGACTTTCTGGGTAATTAATCATTTCATAATTATGCTAATATGCTGTTAGTGACAGGGGTCAGTGATAATCTCCAATGTCTATCCTGCCTTTGGAAAGGTGAATGCTCCTGAAGGTATCAGTGGACTCTAGTTAATAAGTAAAGAGAGACTGAATGGTTGGATGAATACTGGATGGTTCTAATGAGGGACTGGGGAATATGACTTTCATAGAGTCATTTACTTCCCAGTCATTCCCAGCTCTGGGCAATTTCATCAAAGAATTTAGACCCATTCAGACCTGAATAAAACACAGTGGGCCTTCCCACCTGGCTGGGGTCTGAACAAGATAGTTAAGAAAGTTAATCCAATCTCATTAAAAATGTGTCCTTCAGAGCCCTATATGTATAGGCTTCTGGGGGGAAAAAATCCTGATCCTAATTCAATAGTTGATTATTATGAGATAGAATAATAATTTCTCTCACTAAAATAGGATATTGGCTACACGATGGCCTCTATGAACCTTTCCATTTGGGAATTTCTGGAGAAGGGGCTTGATCCTTGAACTTGGTTCTTTTAAAGTGGTTGGTTTACTTTACCAGTACAAATGCTAATTTGCTGATGGAGTGAGAACTGGGGGCAACTTTTGGGGGCTTCCTGATTAAAGGAGATAAAATCTAGTAGTAAGCTTGACAAAATGGTGAAGAACCTCTTATCTGACTCCTAATTTTTAATCATTCTAGATTGTTTAGTGTAGTTTATACTACTACTACTTAAAAAAAGCACAAATATAATTTGGGCAGGACTCCTTCCACTATTTTCGGATCAACTAAATTATGACTGGCTTTTGCAACAAGAAATTGGTTTTGATTTATGTAGTATAGTTTGGGAGAACCATTAATAATTACTTGGGTTGTTAATGCTGGGGGAGAGCAGAGGGAGCACAGGAACAACAAGGTTCATGGAGCATCAAGAGCTCATCACACATTACAATTTAGAATTAGTTTATGTCATTTAGCTTGGAGAAAAGTAAAATAGCTTACAAATGGTCTTGGAACTTGCAGTTGACCAAAATATAGAAGATGGGGATTGAATGATTAAAAATTCTATTTATTAAAGTATGAATCGAATTGTTACAGATCAAAAGATGTAAAGGCCAGCCCCTTCATATGGGAAAATGGCTTTTTAGCATAATGCTGATGTCATTTGCATTTCAAATATTACTCATTCAGTAATACCTGCATTCCTTAAGTGCCTAACTACTGTGCCAGGCACAGAGCTGACTGAATTCAGGCAAAGGAAAGGCAAAAGGGGAAGTATTTGCCTTCCCAAAGTTTAAATTCTGTTGCAGATGCTGTCGGGATTTGGGAGTAGCTTTGGGGTGAAATAAAAATGGGAGAAGTAGTATGAAAAATAGATACTAAATTTTAGGAGATAAGATCCCTGAGGTTTTACCAAAGACTTTGCTACTTATTGGGTCCATGCCTTAGGGCTTAGAATTAATTTCTTCATTAGCAAAGTAAAGTGGAGACCTTATTAATTCATGGTGTTATCTTGAGATACAAATGAAAGCATTTGTAAAAGAACTTAGAAATGTTATACAAATACAAGACATTATTTTATACTGGTGGGCTTTTAGGCATTATTTGGGTTATGATTAGATGTACATACAATAATGCTTGAATTCTAATTACAATATGTTTTAAAAAGAAGTTACTGTGAATAAAAACAATTACAAATGTATCCATAGAATGGTTAGAATTCATGAGGAATACTTTGGTTTACATTAAGTATGCATTGTCTGAATCAATAACTGTTGATATTTTCATGGTTGACAGGCATGACATAAAGTTTGGAAGGTCAGAATAAATGAAGTAATTGATCATGGGAGCTAGAAATAGCAAACTAGTGCTGAGAAAGTGAGGAAAGGCAAAAGCTCTGGGATTTGGGATTGGGAATTATTAGTATTTTTCTGGGAGTTAGATAGGCATACTTTGGAATTGTATCCTGAAGAAAAGGCTTTGAGGAAATTTGAAGATTAAAGTTTTAAAAAGAGATATGGAGTAGGCATTTAAAGAGAAGTTAGTGATTGTAGGTCTGGATGTTAATAGAAATATGAGTGCAATAGAAATGGATACAGATGTCAGGTAATGATGAAAATAGATGTCCCTTAATCTATCAAGGGTTAAGTAAAGTGAACACCTATTTGCTTCTTTTAAACTAAAAACCAGCATACAAAACCCTCCTCCCTCCTCCCAAAAAAGGTGTATACTGAAGCAAATCTGCTTATGTATATATGTGTGTGTGTATATATATACACACATGCATACATATATACACACATGTATACACACACACATATATATATATATGCACACACACACACATATATATATATATATATATACACACACACACACACATACACAACATAACCCTATATGTCTGGCAGGGATATGGCAGATAGATTATTAAATGTCATAACTTTCATTTGAGAGTGCTGCATTTATTTTTTAAGTCAAGGAGAGGAAAAAGAATATTCCTTAAATGAAAAGAGCACTGAACTTGTAATCATCCTATCTGTGCTCCTTACTGCTTGTGTGGTGTTTGACAAATCACTTTACTTCCCAGGGTCTCCCTTTGCCACCTGTAAAATCTAGGCTTTTGAATTAAATCACCTCCAAGTTTCAATCCGGACCAGGATCCTTAGAGTCCCTAGCCTTTCTACATCAAATAAAAAAGAGAGACAGCGGTTATTATTTCTTTTCACAGAGGTTTTGTAACTTTCTATTTTGAGACTTGCCATAAACCAAGTCCATGGAAATAGGTTCAAAATTAACTTTTTTCTTCCTTTCAAGACATCTCAGAAAGAGGGAGAAACAGGAAGAAAGTGACCACCACTCACTGTTCATTAAGGAGCCATCTTTTCTCTTGGTACATATATACAGACCCAAAAAAATATATATATATATATATATAATATTCATATATGCATATCCATATGCACATATATTTTTCTTTGTGATTATAACATAGTCACACATATAGTGTATATGTACACATACATAAAAAAAAAATTTGAGAGCTGTGATCACTAAAAAGAGAAGCATCCTGTGGCATCTCTAGTGCTGTTATGGGTCTTTGGAACTCTTTTCACTGAATCCAGGGTTGTTTCTTTGTTGTTATTGTTTGTTTGTTTGTTTTTAATACTTTATCTTCCAATTTTATCTACACAGAAATTCCTGAGCTTATTCACTGACCCAGGCCCATTCTGCTTGGCCCTGAACCGTTGTACTGTATTTCTGACTTGGGCTGGCAAGCTGGTGATCTCCAGTTGTGGGATGGGGATGGAGAAGGTGCCAGACTTGGGGCAGAAATCTGATTAGTTTAGCTCATTGTAGTTCAGGACTCTGGAACTCAAAGGGCTCAGCTGGCTTTATTCTCCCTAGCTGCATGTACTGCATACATTACTGCATTTGTTACTGTATTATGGGCCTGCACCATTATACTTAGTCCACTGTTGTCCTTAATAAGTATTTGTTATTGGATTAAATTATATTTAAACAATGAGGGATACCAATGTGGAGAGATGAGCTGACCAGCTGAAAGCCTGATTTTAGGGTTTTAATAGGGGCGTAATTCAGCTAAAAAAGTAATAGCTATAATTCTGATATTTTGGGAGCTTATAGCAAGATGGTGGCCAATCCGAGGAAAGAAATGGGCAGAAGCAAGCTTTGTGTGTAATAACAGCAGTGATAACATGGAGGGCTGGCATTGAGTTTATTGGCCTCCTGGGTTTTGGAAAAATTAGTTGTAGCAGTGATCATTTCATTAGCATATTTCATAGGAACTTTGGATTGTGCTTTACAAATGTAATGATAATTATAGATTACAGTAGTGACAGAAGAGTTAAAGCAAGGTATTTCATTGTTCCTGTCTTTTTATTTAAAAAAAAAAAAAGAAAAAGAAAGAAACGTTTGGAAGAGTTCTCTTTCAGCTAAGAAATGCAAATTTGTCTGGCTTCTTACAGCCTGAATAGAGGTGTTAAAATTCCATATGGTTACCCCCTTCTGGCTACCTACCAGGAATGACTTTGCTGATGCTTGGTCAGAGCCCTGGAATATAACAATTGAATCTAGGAACAATTGCCTCTATGAATATTTATCAGCTCCTATTTTCTTGTAAATATTATTTTACAGAAATATTGTATTTTTAATCCAGTCAGACAAAGAGCTAAGTATTAAAAACTAATCCACGGTTTTGAAGAAAAGACAAGCCTACCTTTCTTCAAAACTGCAGTTTATAAACATTTGTGCTACCTTAGAGTGCTGGAAGGAGTGACAGTGTGCTTTGGTTATTTTTATGATATTTACAAGTAAAAATGTGATTTAGATGAGTTTCAGAATTTTGACAACTGAACTGAATGTTTTCCATTAGAAAGCTGTATTTTTTAGTTTAAAGTTCCATATAATGGGGATTGTTTATATTATTTATGTTTATATTATTAAAATCAGGAGTCAGAATGGGTCTTAGGATCTTGGAATTTGAAAGCTGACAAGGGCCAACAGATGATCTAGTCCAGTGTCATGAATCCAACCTATGACATCTTCACAAGGGCATAAGAGCAAATTCAATCACTGCTTGAAGACCTCCAGAGTGTTTACTATATTACCTCACTTTGTTTTATTACCTTTTCTTCCTCCTCAAGAAATCTATTCCATTTTTGGGTAGCTCTAATTTGCAAGGAAGTTTTCCTTACATTGAACCCAAATGTTCCTATCTAAAATCCTCCAAAAATTTAGAGAATGACATGGCAAAGGTTACATGAGAAGGTTTAATTGTGCATTTCTGATCTGCTGTAGTATCTATATCAATATCAAAGATCCTTAAAAGTATCTAGAAATGGAAGTATAATTTAAATTGTGTTTGATTTTCCATTGTAATTTTATTAGTCATTTTATTCATCTCTAGCAGATGGTGTTGAGAGATACCTAAGTATTCAGTTTTGTTGGAGGTTTTAAAGTTACTGGGTTCAACTATTTCATGGGGTGAGCAACATTTTTCTTTTTCTTTCTCCTACTTAAAAATATTATTTTTAGTTCTTATCTATGAAGGTGTAGATGCTGAAATATTTTAAAAATATTTTTATTTATGCCTATATATGTTGAAATATTTTTAAAATATTTTATGTCTATATATATACATACACACATCTACCCAATAGAAACCTTTCTAATAATAAGCAAGTCAAACAAAACAAATCAACTTGATGAAAAAGTCTGAAAATGTATTCATTTCCCTCTTCTACTCTTCCATTTTTCCTCCTGAGAATTGAGGGACATGCTTAACCATCAGTCTTCTAAAATTATGATTGGTCACTTCATTGGTCGACCAACCAGTGAATGAACAAGTATTAATGAATTCTGTCCATGTAACTGCCATGTAAAGTGTCTTCCTTATTTTGCTCTGCGTCATTTAACGCGTCTGGTTGGATGATCTTGCTTTGGATGGTCGTAGCATGAAGGTAAGATCTGAGAGATACAGACAAACTAGTAAGCAACGACATTTCCAATTACTTTAGGAAAAGCATTTTACTTGGGAAAGTGTGATTCTTTTTGTCACCATGACTTACTCTAGTGATTTTAGCTCATTGGAGGGTTTCACTAAGAAAGTGTTCTATGTTTTGGCTTACTTCATTTTATTACTTTGAAAAATGCCTGGAAGAATCTTCCATATTCTGCCCTTCCTCATCTCATCCCCAATTACTCTTGGTCTAAAAGAAAAAAAAAATTCCCAGCAGCAGAATTTGAATTGTTTCAGAAAATGATGTATTGTTGAAAACTGATTGGGAATAATAACAGAAAAAACCTAACTAGCATGTTTTATCATCTTATCTAAAGTTCCTGCTAGGTTTTTTGTGAATGTAAAATCCATTAAAGTTATTTCTAGGAAGGCAATCCCAATATCCAAAGTGATGAGATCCCCTTTCCTTAAGGGAATCCTGATGGGGCTGATGGGTATGGACGGGGTGGTGATTCTGTGATATTGCCATATTGTGATGCCAGGAGAAGAAGCAGCAAAAAGTGAAATGGGTGCCATGCAGAGACAGGGTTGATCTTTTATAAATCTTAAAGCTCCCTAAATTGCTTTTTATTATTAGAAATTAAGGATCTGAGAATCAATGAATCTGTTTCTCCCTCCAGTAAGATTTTCTAAGTGTTTTTTTTTTAATTTGTGATTCATTCTGATTTAGCCCCTACTAATTTGGGGGGCACAGAGCCATTAGCAAGGTTGAGTGGGTGTAGGGCCATATAGCTCCTATGCTAGTGTGAGTGAGGGTTGGGGCTGGGAGATCGGGCAAGGAATGTCAATAAGTTCCCCTGCTGTCATTCATACTTTAGTGTGAATTACTTTAATTACATAGCTAATAGGAACATAGAATTTTGAGACTGTAAAAGACTCTTATAGTCTAACACTTTCATTTTACAGCTGAAGAAACAAAAGCATGCAAAACTGCATTTTCCCAGAACTTGTAGTGAGGTGACAAAGACACTCTTTGAACATGGGGATTGTGACTTCAAATTCAGCTTTCTACAATTTCATCATAATGTTCCATTCTATTTTCCCACCACAGGTTGTTCATTTGGATATACCACTTTTCCCCCCCAGATTTGTCCTACTATGAACAGTGCTTACCCCCATGTGGACACACACACCATCCCTCGGTCCCTTGATGGGGGGAGGGAGGAGGCCTCTATACAATCTCTGAACCTCAGTTTCAGCATCTCTAGGAATAGCTACCCTACAGAGTTGTGAGACTTAGACAAGATGATGGACTTGGAAGTGCTTTTGCAAACCTTCAAGGGCCATATAAAATGCCAGTTATTATGCAAAAGAAGCAGATTCCCACTGTTAGATGGGACATTCCTGGGACACAAACACCAGGAACTAGGTAGGTGCCTAATAAATGTTCAATTGAGCTGTGACCAAATACATCCCAGGATGTGTATCAACCACCCCAGGTTGCTTGCTGCTACTATAGGGTGTGAAGTATCCCATCAGTAACTAAATGAATCAGGGAACAGACTTGGTTGTTTGTAGGTTTCTAATTTACTTAAAATTCTTCATTATAGATTGGATTGCCAGGAGGGTTTTATTTTATTTGAAGCAATAGGTGCTTGTGGTTTCTGACAAACTCTTCCTCAGTGTGATCCCTCTCTGGGCTTTCTGATTTAGGAATTTTCAAGCCTGCTATCATCCCTCAATAGGATGTTTATCTCTGCTTTGTAAGCAAATGAGGAAAAATCTGGCAGGACGTTTCACTGGCTTATTGTGCTTCTATAAACTAGATGATAAACTTAATGGGGAAAAAAACAAACAAACCCCTTACTATATGCAAATGACATAAAAGAAAATCAACATTCAATATAATTAGCTTTTAGTTTTTCCCCTCTCTTCCCCCCCCAAAAAAAGTTAAAAATAAATGGCTTCAGAAAATGTGTTTGCATTTTGATAAAACTGAACATCTCAAAACCTTTCTACGTTAGGCAGAAAAAAAGAAGGAAGGTTTTCAATTAGAAGGAGCAATACTGACAGGAGGATTGTGAACTGTTTTGTGCCAGATTTTCTGATGTTAAAGTGAATTCAGTATCAAATTCAACCAAACATTTGACTGCAGATGAGATTAAGCAAGAAAACTGAGTGAATACATGTGTCTCTACACCATATGCATGTATGTGTGTGTGTGTGTGTATATATGCATGGGTGTATAGGAACACAATAAATGCATATCTAAGCTTACATATATATGTATATGAATAGCACATATATATGTGTGCCTGCATATATTTAAATATACTTTGTGTATTTAAATGAAAGCTATTATAATAGCTAGAATTTCTATCGCCTTTTAAAATTAGTAAGGTGGGGTTACATATGTTGCAGCATTTGTTCCTCACAGCAACCTGGGAGTGAAATGCTGTCATCTTCCTTATTTTACATGTAAGGACACTGAAATCTCATCAGATACACAAGACATCTTACAGTTGATCACACACAGATGCAGAAATTTAGAGCTTGGAGGGTTATGGAATAGGATAAGCATTTATTAAGTACCTATTATATGCCAAATAATGTGCTGACTACTTTTTACAAAGATTCTTTTAATCCTCATAACAACCTTCGAGGTGAACGTTATGATTTTTCCATTTTGTAGTTGAGTTAACTGAGGCAGAAATTAAATGAGATGCTAGTCACGCAGCTCATGTCTGAGGCAGAATTTGAACTCACATCTTCTTGACTCCAGATCCAGGGCTCTATCTTCTGCATCATCATTCTACTCCATAAGTATATGTGTGTTTGTATATATGTATAAATATATATAAAACATATACTCATATAATATATACTATATATATATAAAACATATATTCTTATAATATGTACTATATATATATACACACATATAGACTTTACATATATTTATACATATATATGAAATCTTACCCACAGTGTTAATCTTCATCATTATTATTAGCCAGAGAAAGAGTATTTTCTTTCAAACTTTTCAATTCACGTATATAAACTCAAGGTGACAGTCAAATGAGTGTGTGCGTTGATATTTACATACACACATATATAGTATATGTGTGTAGATACTATATATCTATACACTATATATATACATATATATGTATATATACATATATACATATATATATATATATATATATATATATATATACGCATACAGAGAGAGAGAGAGAAAAAGTATATGTGTGTAGATATAGATACACACATACCCCTTACAGCTGGATTTGCACTCCAGTCTTGTTGCCTATTTTCCCTGCTCTATCCACTTCACCATGGAGCTGTCCTCTTGCTTAAATTGCTTAGTGTTAGCATTGCTTTCTCAACTTCCTTTTTCCTCCTTTACCTGGATTCTGTTGTTTTTATTGAGGTGACTACATTTCTTATCTCTAAACTTTATTTGCTTCCTCTTGTTTTTATGTGTGTGTGTGTGTGGGGGGGGGAGGATAGTAGAGAAGGAGAAGGACATTCTTTCTCCTTCTCTGGTTTTTCCCTCCAATAAAAGTAAGTCAGTCCCTAGAGAAGAGTCAGATCTGAATCATCAGAGCTCAGGTGGGCCAGCAGCTATCAAAATGCACTTATTTCTGAAAGTCAAGTATTGTTTCATTATTATTTGAAAAAAAAATTGTTACAAGGAGCATTAAGAGCAGATCCTTAGTTCCCCAAGTTTTTATTCTACTAGATACACGCTTATTGTCTTTTTCTTTGCCCACTTCAGCAGCTGAGAAGTGGGCCTGTTCTCCAGTAGAGTCAGAGTGAACTTTAGTCACCATTCTCAACGGTGTGACTATTGTTTTCTAATACTCTGGAGCAGGGCTTCACTGACAACTGGAACTTCATCTTTACACCTGGATCTCACCATGCATTTCATTGCCTCCTTGCCAGAGAAAGACTTTTAACAAAACCTGGGAGCCCCCCCCCTTTTTTTTTAATAATAGGGATGTCCTTGAAAGGCTGTTGGCTGCCCCCATCTCTCCTCGCTCCCTCCTCTTTTTCTTCATCCCCCTTTCTCTCCTTTCCCTCCCCTTCTCTTTCTCTACTCCCACTCTCACTTTCTCTCTCTCTCTCCCCCTCCTCCTCTTCTCTTTCTCTCTCTCACTTTTTCTCATTCTCTCCCTTTCTGTCTCTTTGTTATTCTCCCCTCCTTTCTTCCCTCCTTCCTTCCTTCCCTCCCTCCCCCTCTCTCTCCCTTCCCCTTTCCCTCTCCTCTTCTCTTCTCTCTCTCTCTCTCTCTCTCTCTCTCTCTCTCTCTTTCTCTCTCTCTCTCTCTCTCTCTCTCTCTCTCTCTCTCTCTCTCTCTCTCTCCTCCCAATTATTCCAAGAAAGACAGTTGACCTGCACATTTTAAAAGCATATGCCCAAAACACTGGATTGTGGTTCCCATGGCAACCCTGACTCCCTTTCTTATACATATAGTTTCTGTTGCATTATGTGATGTTAAATATATGCAGCATGTCTGTAATTATCTGTCCTCATTCTCAGTGTGTAGATGGATGTCTGGGCTAAAGGCTAAAGGTGGAGAATGGCACTTTTGGTCAGAGAGAAAAAGGAAGGTTTACTTCAAAATCTCACTCATGAGGTTGATCTTTATTATTATTATTCTGAGTAGAGCAAAAAAGAAAAAAACTTCTTTTCAAATGTGCAAATGAACTCAAGGTGATGGAGCCATCCATTTAAAGCCTGAGATCTCTGCACACAGGATTCTCAGAGAGAGGAAGGACGATATGATGCCTTTCACTGGTTTTGGAATCAGAAGGCTGAGGTTCAAATTCAAATTCCTGAATTCAAATTTAAATCACATAAAATGTGTGATGCTGAGCAAATCACTTCACTTGTGCAGGTCCCAGTTTTCCTCATCTATCCAAAAAGTGATAGATTCAGATTAAAACGCTTCCCAAATCTTCACAATCCCATCCTATGATCTATGGGGGATGGAACTTAGGGAAAATCTCCAATGTGCCTGTTGTAACTCAACTGGTTTTAGCCTTGTGTTAATAGGACAAAGGTTGTGGATTCTACTCCTTCAAGGGCCATCAAGCATGGCTTGATTGGAAAGAAATGGAATTTTCTCCTTTCACCTATTGTGAGGGGTTCAAGGCAAGAGCAAAGAAAAGGGAACAATTATTATATTGCTAAAAAAGTAATTAAAAGTTCCTGACCAGAAACATCTTCATAGAAGACATGGCTAGTCTTAATAAAGTGAACTCAAGACACCACTTTGTACTTCACCAGACACTGAGATCAATGTGGGTAGTTTGTAGCACTAAGGACAATGGCCACTAAATTTAGGGGCCAGAAGGATTTCTGGGAATTTTGGTGCTCTCCAGAGTTCTCAGCATAAATAGTTGGTATTATGAATCTGCTTCTTGAAAATACATGTGGCCTTTGCTTGATATAACCCTTAGTATTTTGAAAAAGGGTATGGACATCTAAGATCCTACCTTGAATTCAGTAAGGAGATATTCCTGAAATATGAGGGAACTCAACAGAAACCCCCTATTAAAGCAGAGAATCCTATTGCCACACAGATAACTGCCCCCTAATTATTGGGTAAATTTAGCTTTTACCACATTTTTTTTTCTTTCAAAAAAAATCAGCTACTAATATAGTTTGAAGAACGTCGTTCAACTTGGTTATAAAGTTAAAGAACTCATTTGTCATCTAGTTAATTTGCACTCCAGGAACTTAAATTTAGTTTTTAGTTTCTAAAACTGAGATGTAAAGGGCATGAAGTAGTGATGGACAGATTCCCCATTCGATGTGATCGGCCAGTTGCCCAGGTCATAGCAACCTAGAGAGTTTGTCGTCTGTGACCAAAATATTCACTTTACTTCTCACCTAGGTGTCTTCCCAGTCAGTAGACTGAAACTAATAGCTGTCTTGCCTGGAAGATTAGAGCTATAAGAGTGGGTATTCCTGAGCAGGGCATGCAGATTTGGATTGCTTTACAGGCTCTAGTCTTGACTTTTCAAAGTACTCCTGAAATAATTAGTTTGAAACCTGGGAAATTTTAAACTGTAAACAGATGAGCAAAATGGAGGTTTTTTTTGTTTATTTATTTATTTATTTTTAAACAAAGTCCATGTGCTTTTAAATGGTTTACAGGTTTTGGTTTCCAAAAATGTCCTTGGCTTTTTCTTTGGAATTAAAGGGAAAACTGAGTTAAATGTTAACCTTCAGAGATCGATGTCAGTGAAGAATGTTTATGGGTTAGGAAAACAGACTGCCTGGTGAAAACTTCAGTGCAATCCCAGATTCTTTTTACAAACTCATTGTTCTAAGGAAAATCACTTATCTCGTCTACAAACCAGACTCCAGGATTCTGGGAGATCCAGCAGCATGCTGCCCTTTCTTATCAGTGTGTCTCTTATCTAAATTTTGTATCATCTTCAACAGTGCTCTGCACACTATGAGTCTTTAATAAATGTTTGTTGAATGAATCAGTGCTGGTAGCTAGGGATATGACTTTAGACCAGCCGCTTAACCTCTTGGACTCAGTTTCCCCAGTTTCTAAAATGAGGGAGTTGGGATAGTTGATCTCCAAGGTCCCTCCAATTTTATGATCTTGAAATCAGGTCATCTCTAAGACGCAATCATGCTTTAATATTCTAATATTCCCACAGATTCTCACATATCAAGTCAGATATATGCTGATAATTAGCGCTAACATATGTTTCAGTCTGGAGATAAGGAAATAGATTCAGAGAGTTTAAATGACTTGTCCAGTTTTCACACAAGTTGTGGTGACCTTGAGATTTGAACTCAATCTTGTGATTCTTAGCATTTTGTTTTATCTCCACAATTGATCTTGTCATGTTTCTAGAGAGAAACTGAAATTCTTCCAAACAAATCTGGAAAAATGTGTGTGTGTTCTACCATTTTGAAAGTATGGTTTTGGATATATTACAAACAAATGATCTAAACAAAGATCCACTGGGATTGGCGATCGTTGGACATTTAGTGTTCGATGGCTTCATTTTGGGATTTAAAAACTACAAAAAATCACCAATTTAAGAAGGTGGATGGCATTTTGGCTGTGAGTTTTCCAATCAGTATCATCCTTGACCCGTAGAACTACTTCCAAATGTACCTACATTTCATTTCTTGGGGGCTAATGTTTAGGAAGATTAAAATAGCCTGCGAATATCCATATTTTGTTCCCTAGGTTGATTGAAAGTTGCCAACTCTCATCTGCCTGATACTCTTTGAATGCCTGTATAGCAATTCTAAGGGGTTTGTAGGACAAAATTGCCATCTCACCAAAATAATCTCTATGCTGTACTTTCCTGTAGGGCTAATAAAGAGGGTTATAGTGTGCTCTTGGAAATAAGACTCAGAACTCCAGGAGACAATTCAGGGGAGATAATACATTATGAATTATTGGCCTGGGACTGCGTTCCCTTCTCTTTCAGGAACAGAGATTTAAAGTGGTCCCGAGAATGCTCTCCAAATCTGGAAAAAAATGTGTGTGTATGTACTTTTGAAAGTATAATTTCATGTATACTCTCAAATTAGATGATTGTGCCTTGTTCTCTTGGAATATGAAATACTAGAATATGCAGGGCAGATCAATTCATTTTAAGAAAAAAAATTAGCCATGGCTACAAATAATAAATACAACCTGTAATGACTGGAATTGTGTTCCCCCAAGATTACAAAAAGTTTATGTACCCATTGTAATCTTCCTTCAAAGCCCATCACCTTGAGGAGGTGACCCTGTCTTCTGGATGGCTGTGTTAAAACACACTGGATGAGCTCTGAGGAAAGGGCCAGGGACAGACACTGAGGACAGGCCCAGTGACCACTCTGAGAGCATTGTCACCTTTTGGCTGCAGGGAAATGGACTTTTTTGGTCCACAAGAATCCTTGGACAATAGAAATTACAAAAAAATCATTTAAGCTTCATCTGCCTCAGTTTCTTCCTCTATAAAATAAAAATAGTATCTACCTGCCAGACTAGCTATGAGGATAAAATGAAATGATATCTGTAAAATGCTTTGTAAACTTTAATAGGCTATGTAAATATTATATTATTATACATAAATTTCTATTGAATTAAAGCATTTGTAGATATGTTATCTGCATTTGTCATCTCCTGTATAAATAGATGTATGCATGTGTATATACACATAGGTACATTATCTATCAGTCTCTCTTTTTGTCTGTTTTATCATCTATTTGATTTTTTTTTCTTCCATTCAGATTTATGATACGCTGGCATAGGAAATTTCCAGTGAGGAATCTTCCTTTATGGATTCACTGCAACAATCAATTAGAGGTTATACACAGTGTTTCTCATGGCCACTGAGAAGTGAATTAACTTGTTCAGATTACACAATTATTGGTCTCTCAGAGGCAGGTCATGATCTCAGATTGTGTGGACCCAGTGACTCTCTATTATCTCATTGTACATATATGTGCCCTCCATGCATGGGGGAGCGCACACGTGCACACACACACACATGCGTGCAATTATTTCATCGATCTATGATGACCTGAGTTCTCCCTTACAGACTAGACCCGTGCATCCTTTCCCATTGTCCCTAGGGCTAACATAGGAAGGAAAGGATAATCACCACTTGGATTTCTTGTCAATTTGGGGCGCTTTGTTTCTTTGTTTTTTAAATCCTGCTGAGCTAATATTTTAACTTTCTGCCAAATCAACAGCACATGATCCCATCCGTGCCATTAAATCTCACAGAGAATTTGCAAGGATTAATAAGAGGATAGGAGTCCTAATTATTAATTGCCCACTAATCTCTATCTGCCCCTTTTGCTATAACCATTTCAGGAATGGCTTAACACCTGCTGTTGCCTGGGCCATTTTTCCTCCAGTCAATGCCCTTCCTCACATTTTGTTAAATATGATACGAAACATATTCTGGTGGCAATGCAATCAAATTTTAGACATTTGCACTTGTCGCAGCGATCATCTCATCTTTCAAATTAACAAGCAGCTGTTGAGATTTGTTAGGGAAGGGCCTGATGAGATGTATGAAGCTAATTTGCCAAGATTTTTGATTCTTTAGAGAAGGAACAAGATGGCACCATGGATACAGAGCTGAGTCTAGTCCAGAAGAAGAGTTCAAGTTCGACCTCTCATATACTTTCTAGTTGTGTCACCCTAGCCTAGTCCCTTCACCCTGTTTGCCTCAGTTTCCTTCTCTGTAAAATGATCTGGAAAAAGAAATGGCAAACTACTCCAAATCTTTGCAAAGAAAACCCCAAATAGGATTATGAAAAATCAGATAGGCTGAAATGACAAAACAGTGAAAACTTTAGAAAATCTTTTTTAGAGAAAAACAAGCAATGGATAGAGTAATATTTGGAAAACTTTTACTGCCCACCAAGTGGTTTTCTTCTACCAAAAATAGCTCACTGTGGTTTTAAAGTATATAAGTGTTTGCCGTGTAATCAAATCCCCAAAGCATTTATTAAGTGCCAAGGAGTGCAAGGTCATTGATGTAAAGATGGAAGGAATCCCAATCAGTCCAACCCCATCAAGTGAGAGATGAGAGAATTAGAAGGGTTTAGAGGGCAGCACAAAGTACCCTGGTTCTACAGTCATCAGAAAATCTGGGTGCAAATCCTTAGAAAGTCACTTAATCTCCACAGACTTCTGTTTCTTCATCTGTAAAATGGGAGGGTTAGACTAGGTTCCTTCCAGCTCTGGAAATATGATCCTAAGAGGCCCATAGAGGTATGATATCTTGTTCAAAGTCATAAAGATAGGTAGCAAGTGGCAAATTGAAGGCTCCATATGCAAGGCACCCTCCTAGACACTAGGATAGATAAGGAAAAAAGATAGTCACAGTTCTCTGCTCTGAAAAAGTATGTGTTCTCCTGGAATGCTACCACATTAAAGTGAAGCAGAAGCATTAAAGATTTTTTATGCTAATAAAACAGGGCTAAATACCCCAGGAGACTTCCTCCCCCCAGAACACCTTTTTGGGGACTTTCCATATAGTTTTACATTTTTTTGTCCAGGATTGTCATTCAGGGTCCTCTATCAGTTAGTTGGAACCAGCTGCTTGTGCTTCCCCCAAAGAAGTGAATCATTAGTCAAAAGAAGGGACTGTTCTTTATTGGAAAGATCACCAGATTTAATAAGTTGCTTCATATCTGGGCTTTGCAGCTTTTGATCTGCCTGTCTTGGGCAAACCATTTGGGCAAAGCTTTTTCTAACTTGGGCCCTTCCAACTTTTAAGCCATATTCCCCCTTATTCCTTGCTGCATGTTCTACTATCAAGCTACCCTCTATCTCCTGGGAGTCTCCAAGACAACTCCCATCTCCTTGGAGATGCCCAGAATGTTCTGCCTGCTAATCTCAACTTCTTCCTTTTCATTACTTCCTTCAAGATTTAACTCAAGTCTCGAGTTCTGCAGAGGATCTTCCCTAACTTACTTCTCCCTCAACTTATTAATAATGTCTCCTTAAAAAAATGCTATTATTGTTTCCATCATCTATTATTCCTTTCTCTTGTATGTACAGTTTCTGTCTTCTCCCATTAAAAAGAATGCTCCTTGAGGGCAGGGTTGTTGCTTGTTTTATTTTTGCTTTTGCCCTTCCTATTTCACAAAGTTAACATAAGACACGATACATTACTTAATAAATAGCAATTGACTGATTAATATTGACTTTCTGGGACTCAGTTTCTTTTTTTGTTGTTAATAAACACAATTTTAAAATTTCGCATTAAATTGGAAATTATAAATATTAAGGAGATATTATAAACACTGATCTCCTATTTCAAAACTTGTGTTCTGATTGCCCTCCTTTTACCACACTCTCCCCTAAATGGCAAATAGTCCAATATATGTTAAACATGGTAAAAATATATGTTAAATCCAATATATCTGTTTATATTTATATAATTATCGTGCTGCACAAGAAAAAAAAGAAAAGCAAAATGAAATACAAGCAAACAACGAAAAGAGTAAAAATGCTATGTCGTGAATTACACTCAATTCCCACAGTCCTCTCTCTGGTTGTGTAGATGACTCTCTTCATCACTGAACAATTAGAACTGGTTTGAACCATCTCATTGCTGAAGAGGGAGAGCCAAGTCCATCAGAATTGATCATATAATCTTGTTGCTGCTGTGTACAATGATCTCCTGGTTCTGCTCATTTCACTCAGCATCAGTTCCTGTAAGTGTCTCCAGGCTTCTCTGAAATCATCCTGTTGGTCATTTGAGCAATAATATTCCATGACGTTCATATACCATAATTTATTCAGCCATTCTCATTGAGGGGCATTTACTCAGTTTCCAGTTTCTTGCCACTACAAAAAGGGCGGCCACAAACATTTTTGCACATGTGGGTGGGCCTCAATTTCTTCAGATGAAAAATAAAAAAGTTAGACTAGATGGTCTCTAAGGTCTAGCCTTATATCCGTTGTTGTTAATCATTTTTCACTTATGTCTGATTCTGTCACCCCATTTGGGGTTTTCTCGGTAGAGATACTGGAGCTGTTGACTATTTCCTTTTCCGCCTCATTTTACAGATGAAGAAAGTAAGGTAAACAGAGTTGTCACTGGCCCAAAGTCACATAACTAATGTCTGAGGCTGTAGCAATGGGTTATTCTCTAAAAATACTCTGAACTTAGCTAATATCATAGAAAAAATAATAAGGAAGAATGCTACTAGTGTGTAGGATTCAAACCCAGATGTCCTGAATTTCGGTTCAATGCTCCTTTATCTATACTGTTCTTCTGTCTCTTGAAAATCAGGAGATTTTTCAGGAAAGAAGTCTTTTTAATGATTATTTGGAGATGTAAGAATTGAATGGGGGAGGGAGGAATCCTACTGGCATTGGAAAGTTGAAGATTTTTAACCTCATACATATTTTAGACACTTATATAGTAGAAAACTTGAGTATTTGTGAATCTTTCCAATTTCTTTCTACCTAATCACTGTCTTGCCTACATATTTAGGATGTTTTCTGAGTTAAACTTCTCATCTGGGAATAAATTTACCAGTGATTAGAAATATAGTGTCAAACCTAAGTCAGATTCGATTTTGTTAGCATCTGTATATTTATTATTGGGTCTAAATGTAGTTTTTGAATACCCAGGCTGTATAAACACAGATAATAAACCACGTCAAGTTGTCAGTTGAATACTTGGGTTCAGTTCTGGCAAATTAGGTTCAATGAATATATTTTTGCTTTTTTGTTTTGTTTTGTTTGGGTGTTTTGTTTTGTTTTTTTTTTTTTTTTTTTTTTTCAAAGAGGTATTATGGCATAGTGAAGAGAGAAGTCCAGTTAGAGTTCAAAGAGCTGGATTTGAATTTAGAGTCTGTTCTTCTTTTGACCTTCAGCTAGATATTTCTCCCTATAGTCTCCTCATCTATAAAATAATAAATAAAATAATAAATCTCTAGGCCCCTCCATGTTTAAATCTTTTGATTCTAGAAGCAATATAATAGAGAACAGCAAGTAATTTTGCAGATTTCATCAGATCTTACACAGATTGCTATAGTCAAAGAACAGCATTTTTTTAATCTTCACTTTTTTTTTAAATCTTATCTTCATTTTTCTTTTTATCATCACCTAGATTTAGCAGCCATATGGAGAAACCCAGCAGATCAGTTAAAATGACCTTGTATTCACTCATGTCAAAATGATGCAGCAGCTAAGGATCTTCAAGGTTGCATTGACAATAATTCTTTAAATTTGCATGGTTTGATTTTTCTTGCTTTTCTTTAATGGCCAAGACCTGTGACACGTAGACATTTGCATTATTAGTGTAGGGTTGGAGTTGTGAATTTAGCTTTCAAAGCATCAATAAAAACAAATTTGAAAGTTATTTCCATTAAAAAAAAAAAGATCATAAGTGAGTATGGGACCTGTCATAAGGAATTAATGTTGTTTGGATTTTGCTTCTCCAGTCCACTGGCATCTAGTTAATGCCTGAGGCAGTGGGGAAAGAGCTTGAAGTCTGGAGAACTGGGAATTCTTCCTCAAACTTTTACAGGATAATCAGGTAGCACAGTGGATAGAGCTCTGTGCCTGGAATCTGGAAGAACTGAGTTCAAATGCAACTTTAGATACTTTCTAACCGTGTAACCTTAGCCAAGTCACTTTAACCGTGTTTACCTTGGTTTCCTCACCTGTAAAAAGAGCCACTCCAGTATCTTTGCCAAGAAAACCACAGTGGGATCATGAAGAGTTGCACATGAATCAACAATAACTTTTATTAGCTATGTCTATGAGCAAGGATATTAACTTCTCGTAAATTAATTTTTCTCATTTGGTAAATAAAATTAATAATAATTTCATTACCTAATTCACAGGATTATTATATGGAAAGAATTTTTCAAGCCTCAAAGGCCTATGGAAAGGTGAAGCACTTGGCTGATTGTTAATCTTGTCAATATTTCATTGGTTTGGGATTTCATTCATGTTACACCTTCCATTGAATCTGCTCACAAATCCATCCTTCTCATCTTGTGGGAATCTAATTCATATCCTTCAATAAATCTCCTAAAAGAAGTGCAGCTAGTATCCTGGGAACCTTCTTCTAAATCTTGTGACCTTATATAAGTATCAACATCACATGAAGACTCTCTTATCCTTTAGCAATGGGACCAGCCGAATTACCATATCTCTCTCACGTGTGTATGTGTATATATGTGTGTATACACAAATATATGTTTACACATGCATGCACATTTTTAAAGATGGCTTTTTGCCTACAATTTGTCATTGGTAATATGTTACAGCCTATTTACACCCCTGACACATTTCTCTATTTCACCAAGTGACTTGAAATTTTGACTGCTCAGAACTTGTGGTAGCCTGTGACTTACAACTGTATAGCAATCCTGGAAAAAATATTGATGTTAAAATGAGGGGGTTACCTTTCAGGAAGAAATACTACACAACCTCTACAATAGAATCCTGTCTTTTCTCCTCTTCCTATTAATACCTGGGCCCTCTTCATTGTCTAGATTTAATGCTTTCCCAAGATATATGTACCATCTCTCTGTGAACTGTTGGTCCAGATGCATACCGAGTCCAAACAAAAGACGTTCACCCACTTCCTTTTTCCTGTGTGGTGGTTAAGTCTAACTCGTTTGAATGATTGTGATCTAAAGTAGAGAGCCCTAAGGTGTTTCACAGCTGGACACAATCATCATGACATCTGTCCTTCCTCACCTTGGATGGATAGCTACTGGACTCTGCACTTAGCTTTCTCAGTGAGGAGCTGATGCTTTTCATGAGCATTTCTCTGTGTTTTATGCCTTGAATGATATCAAAGAGTAAACTAATTTCTAATACTTCATAAATTAAAGAAACCTTCATGATCTTAACATTTACTTATGGGACCTTTTGTTGGGGGAGAGGTTTTAAAGGTGAATTTTGCTTTTCAGACAAGTGCTTTTCAGTTATTAAATAAGAAGCACAACAGGTACTTACATTTTCTCTTCTTTTTTCTTAATGACCTCACCACAAAAAACTATCTCACCACTACTGTCTAAGTATTGTGGAAGTCAGTCTGACCCCTTCTCACATCTTCATGAAAGGTGCTCTCGATATGGTTATGATATTGAGTTGTTTTAGTCTGTTCAATTCTTGGTGGTTTCATTTGGGGTTTTCTTAGGGAAATGGTTTGCCATTTCCTTCTCCCATTCATTTTACAGATGGGGAAACTGAGGCAAACCAGGTTTAAGTGTATCACTTGCTGAAAGTCACAGAGTTAATAAGTATCAGAGGCCAGATTTTTGAACTCAGGAAGAGTAGTCTTTCTGATGCCAGGTCCCTTGTACCACCTTGCATCCCTGATATGTCTATGTATCAGTCTTGCAAAGATTTTGGAGAGATGAGAAAGGAGGTCCATTGCTTGGTAGTTAGTGATGGCTTTTTCATTGTCTTTTTTTGTGGGATTTTTATTAGTGCCCATGATTTCCCCCCAAACAACTAGTGTCACCCCTTACTACAGATGATTAGAAAATCATTTAATGGATGTACTAAAATTGTACCTCCTTCAATAGGAACATTTTCTGTGTGTTCCTGACCTGGTCCAGCTGACCTTTTCAACATTAGTGACATTTCTACTTCAATATTTCACCCTTATTTATCACAGATGGAATCGTGATGACATAAGTCCACTATCATTCAAGCAGTGAAAGAAAACTCATACGATGCTGTACTCTGAATTTTTGGCACGTCTACAAGAGACAATATTTATTAATTTATTATTATTCTAAATTCAAAATCAAGAGGCAAAGACACAGGGAAAGAGATGAGCAAGATGGTGGAGTTTTCTCATTCCCTTGGATATGTCTTTCCAAAAGAGATTAATGTTTGAATGTCAGTTGAATTAAAAAAGAAGATTTTAATATGCTTTCAGATTGAGGAAAATAAATTGGTTTAGAAATCTTGACAGATTCTTTGCTTTTTTTTTTTTTTTTCTTGTTTTCCTTCTTCCTATTTTATCTTTAAATACTTTTAGTGTGGGTGGTCTGTCATAATTAGGTCCCATTTCAAGCTTTTTGTAAACCAATTTTTCCTTAGAGTACCTTTTACCATTGGAAGGACATAATGCTTAGAATCTTCCACCATTCTTTTCTGAAGAATTTTGCACATGGATTTTGATTTTCAACCAATATTTTGTCCTTTGCTTTAGTAGCACTCTGCAAAGAGATGAACCATTTTCTGGTGCATAGTTTCTAGGTTTTTTTTTTTAAGGATCCTTGTGATAATCAATTTACATTAGTTAAACTTTCAGCAGAAATGATAATTTGTATCTGCTCTTTATTTCTTTCCCTTATTTATTTTAAAAATAACTTTGGTTTGGAGCTGTTTTAATTATACAGTTTACCAATTTGATTCTTTTAATTTTGCATGGATCTTAATTTTTTCTAGAACAAATTGATGGTTAATTTGGGCATTACTCTCATCTCATACCAGTTAACAATGTTTAAGACTGGTAGGGTTTTTTTTTGTTTGTTTGTTTGTTTTGTTTTTTGGGTTTTTTTTTTTTTTTTTTTGGTTATTATATTGTGCTTACCAAATCCAAAACCTCCTGACTCTTGTAAAAGAAAGTATTAATCATAAGTATCAGCTTTTTGCTTGTTTTATTAATCCTGTGCTATATTTTATACGCTTCTCCCCACTTCTTTTTTTTATATCTACCTTTGCATGGGTCAGTGAGTATTAAAGTTTGTTTGTTTGTTTAATTTGCAGGATCTACTAGAAATCTGTATAAACTATCCTCCCTGTTATTCTGTATAACAGCTGTTGCTATTTCATATTCCCTGTTGCATTTTAATTCAATGAAACTCACCAGAATTTGAGACAGTGAAACCTCTTTGAAAAAAAAAAAGATTTACACAGAAATATTACAGAATCATACAATAATAAAGCTAGAAGGGACCTGAAAAATCATAAAAGTCAAGTTTCTCCCCTTCACATACTTTTTAAAGCAAATTGAGGGTTGCTTATTCATTTAACAAACAATATTAAACCCTTCTGAGACAGTTTTATCTACAATAGAGGGGTAGGGGAGAGCTTTGAATCCTGTGTAACAGGATTCCAGGTTTAGCAGGAGAAAAGACCTTAAGAATTTAAGTGGTTTACCCAAGGGTCTATAGCTAGGAAGTGACTGAGCTTGGATTTCATGTCAGATCATCTAACAACAAATCCAGGACTTCTGCTGTCCCGGGCAGCCCTTTGCATATCAGCTCTGGTCACCAGGCAGGGAACTTTTACCTCTTAGGTTCTCATTTGTAAAAGTGTGATAGTAATACTTGTGTTATCTAGGTATTGATGAGAAAAGTACTTTATAAACTATTAAGGAGCTGAATTTGAGCTATTATCACTATTAGTCAAAAGGGGAAATCCAAAGTATCTCAGGTAATTCAGTTTCTTTATTCATGGAACTTAAGTCTAGCTAGAAGAAATGATACAGAGGTAATTGTTATAACCAATAGTATGAGAACTATATCAGGAGAGGATAAATGTGCTGTCAGTTATTTATGGAGAAGATTGTTATTGTCAGGGTCAATGTGGGTAAAAGATCAGGAAAGACATTTAAGGAGATGTTTGAGCTAGACTTTAATGGAGGGGAGGAGTTGAATGAGCACATTGGAGGAAGGGAATCCTAGGTTTAGTGAATATCATGAGCACACTGGAAAGCTGGAAATAGGGGAGGGGCTGTGCATGTACAGAAACTAGTTTATCTTGGGCACAGAATGGGAAAAGGGATAAAGCTGAAAAAGATAAGTTGATAAGGATTGTGGTGGGCATTGAATGTAGGCTCACAAGTTTGATAATCAGGAGTGAGGAACCTTTTTCTCTGCCAAAGGTCATTTGGATATTTATAACATCATTTGAAGGCCATAAAAAATGATCAACTCATAGAACTCAAGCAGTGGGAAGTTGTTCTACCTAGCTTTCAGCTCATACTTGCCTGTACCTGTAGTTCATTCATTATGCAAGTAATTTTGTGGGCCTTCTACGGCCAACCCGCCAGAGGTTCCCCTCAGGGAGAAATTTCTCCTCCCAATACACTGCCACTTTCTCCTCTACTTAGAGTATTAAAAAGTTAAGTAGGGCACTGAGGGGTTAAGGGGGAATTAAGTGATTTGCCCTCGGTCACATTTTTTGGAGGGGCCAGACTTCCTAGCCCTGGGGCCAGTTCTCTATCCACTGTCCCTAGCTGCATTTTATGCCAATGAGACATTTAAATGAAAATGATTGATAGGCAGTTGAAGAATTTAGTTTGCTGCTCCAGCTAAAGGTCAAGGCTGAGATAAGAACTTGGGAAATACTACAGAATGATGGTAGTTGAAAGGAAGTGAGATTTCCATGAGAGAAAACATAGAGATAGCATGAGCCCTTTGAGATCAAGGACTTTAGATTTTTACCTTCATGTCCCTAGAAGGTAATGCAGTGCTGGTGCACAGAAGCCCCACATTGGCTTAAGAGAACTTTGCCAGGGACCCACAACCAAGTATTGTCAGAAGCAGCACTAGGAAAAAGGATTGTGTTTTTTTTTTTTTTGTTTTTTTTTTTGTTTTGTTTGTTTTTGTGAGTGTGTGTGTGTGTGTGTGTGTGTGTGTGTGTTAGCATTATAAATTTGTTATATTTATGTAGGGTTTTTTTTTATTAAAGCATATACATGGATACTTTTTCTATATTAACCTTGGCAAAATCTTGTGTTCCAATTTCTCCCTCTTCTCCCCACCCCTCCCCTAGATGACAAGTAATCCAATATGTTAAAAGTGTGTAATTCTTCTTTACATAATTCCACAAATATCTTGCTGCACAAGAGAAAAGTCAAATCAAAAAGGGAGGAAATGAGAAAGAAAACAAAATGCAAGCAAACAACAACAAAAAGAGTGAGAATGCTATGTTGTGATTAGTCCCCACTTAGTCCCCACAGGCCTCTCTCTGGGTGCACCTGGCTTTCTGCATCACAAGACCATTGGAACTGGCTTGAATCATCTTATTGCTGAAAAGAGCAGAATTGATCATTGTATAATCCTGCTATTGCTGTGTATGGTGATCTCCTGGTTTTGCTCATTTCACTCAGCATCAGTTCATGTAACTCTTTCCAGGCCTCTCTGAAATCATCCTGCTGATCATTTCTCATAGAACAATAATATTCTATAACATTCACATACCATAATTTATTCAGCTATTCCCCACTGATGGGCATCCACTCAATTTCTGGCTTCTTGACATTACAAAGAGGGCTGCCACAAACATTTTTGCATGTGGGTCCCTTTCCCTCCTTTATGATCTCGTTGGGATACAAGCTCAGTAGAAACACGGCTGGATAAAAGGGTATGAACAGTGTGATAGCCTAATTCCAAATTAGATTAGTTCACAGAATGGTTAGATCAGTTCACAATTCCACCAACAATGTATTAGTGAAGTTCTTTAAGCTCCCCACAACTGATATATTAAAGATACATTAAGATTTTCAGTCCTGCATATAAAAGAGGCATCAGAATATAATGAATAAAAAACTGGCCTTGGGACAAAAAAAACCCAGCAGTGACTTGACATAGTGGCCTTAGGATTCAAGAAAACTCCAGTTCAAATTCTGCCAAACACTTATTAACTATCTAATTCTAGGTGAGTTACTTGATTTTCAGTCTCAGTTTTCTCATCTGAAAAATGAGCATAGAAATAGCATCTACTTCACAAGATTGTTGGGTTTTTAAAATACTAGCTAATTTTATTGTTATTTTTTTAATTTTAATTTTAAAAAAATTATTTATTGTTATTTTTATTAAGTTCTGAGTCCAAGTACTTATCCCCAGAGATGTTTCAAATCTATCATTTGACAAAGATGCCTGTGCTGCTATTGTTACCTCTCTTTATTTGTATGGAAAACATCTGTTACATGCATCATCTGCCAGGCAATTTTCAATGGGAACTGTCCCTTTGCTGTGGTATCTGTTAACACCCAGAATGCACCAGACTTATGTCTCCAATCTCCACCCCTACCCCATCACCTCTGCATGCACATTCCATTTAATTTTGGTCAAAGCAAAATATAATTAAGAAGGTGAATTGCTACTGGAAAAACAATGTTGCATTTCCAAATAAATATTAATTCTTAATCATCAGCCTTTGGAATTATCCTTCCCAGATTATCAGTGAGAAATTTGGTTTTGCTTTATTTGGTTTTTAGTGGCTTCGGGAGCCTGACTTGCCCTCTATGTGTTATTGAGAATGAAGGGGTCCTATGTAGGCTGGCACCCCCACAGAGTCCACAGGAGCTGTCTCTGCCTGTGGGTGTGAGGTGTCTAGGAAAGCAGAGGAACCTTCCATTGGGAGAACTGAGAAATAATATGGGTCATCCCTCCCAAGCATCCTTGTCACTCTTTTCTTCCCTCCCAGGTCTTAGATTTTTGCTTTCTCCACTGGAATAAAGTGGAGCCTTAGAAAAAGGATTCTTTAGAAATTTAAAGACAGCAAATGTGGAAGTGCCAGAATGATGAATGATTAAGAAACTATTCAATTTAGTGGAGAGGGAATGAGATGAAAGTAAGTCTGTCCAAAGGACAGCTCACTTCTGATTTCGATCTTGTACTTTGAAAAACTTTACAAATAAATGGTTTTATAATACAGTTTGGCCAGCTGTCAGAGGCTGTCCAATAGGTTCTTCCACCCACTTCCCCACCCATTTTGTATATTCACTTGCCAAGACAGACTCAACTTATTTTTTTCCTGTGGATTCCTCCTATTAAAAAAAATGTAGAGAAAAACTACATTATCCACTCCTGAGGAACATACTGACTATGATGTGAACACAAGGGCTGTCCAGAAAAACCTGATCTTTAAGGCTGACAACATAAAAGACATGGTTCCCCAAATGCATTTTCTCACTTTTTATCTGAGATGTTAGCTGTATGGCTGCAGAAAAGTCTCTGGAACCCTACAGATGGCAACAATCATTCTATTGGACTGAAATCCAAAAGAATTCCAAAACAAGGTGATTAAGCATGAGATTGTGCTGCGATTCTGAGGGGAAACTCGCCTAATCCGTAGCTTTGAAAAAATCTGTGCAAACATATATTCATTGGGAGGTGGTGAAGGTAACATTTTCTTCTTCATGATTGATGGGACCATTGCAAAATTGTAGAGAAATGACTGTTACATAGAAATGAGGGATTCATTTGTAAACTTCTGAAAACCAGGGACTGTTTTTTCTCAAAAGGAAAATTGTGGTTGAGGTAATAATTTAATGTCATTTCTTGGGTAGATGAGGTAAAAAGTGAGATGACGTCAAATCAACTCATACCTATTGTGTTAGTCACTCTACTAAGTGCTGAGGGTACAAAGAAAGGTTAAAAAGATCTTTGGCCCTGAAATCTTAGTAAGGAAGTGAATGATGTAGCAACAAGATATGTATAGGATAAATTAGGAGCAATCTTAGAGGGAAGGCCTGAGCATTAAGAGATTGGGAAAGGCTGCTTGCGAAAGGTAGGATTGTACATGAAACTTGAAGGAAGCCAGGAAACAGAGGGTAGCGTGGGAAGGGGGGGAGATAAGGAGGAGGACAGGCACAGAGTTGGAACATAGATGGTCTTGTGCAAGGAACAGCAAGGAAGCTAGTGTTATTGGATCACAGAGCACGCAAGAGGGGAGAAAGATGAAGGTAAAGGAGGCAGCTAGGTTAAGAAAGGCGTAAAGCCAAATTAAGGGATTTATATTTGATCCTGGAGGCAATAAAGAATTATCGAAGTTAGTTAAATTGGAGGATGAGATGGCTAGGATTGTGATTTAGAAAGTTCATTGAGAGATGAGGAAAGGAAGTGTTTGTAATAGGGAGAGACTTGAGACAAAGAGGTCAAAAAGTCCAGGCAGGAAGTGATGAGGACTTGTGTCAGAGTAGTGGCAGGGTCAGAGAAGAAAAGGAAGGCATAGGATGCTATGGAAGTAGAATCAATAGGACTTGGCCATTGATTGGCTATGGATCATGAGAGTGAAGAATTTAAGGGTGTCACCTCGAGTGGAAGCCTGGATAACCTAGAAGATGGCAGTGACCTTGGCAGTAATGATCAGGGTTGGGGTCCCTTTAAGATTCCTAATTGCCCAACTCATGACTGATCTTGATTCACAAATTCTGGTCAAAGGCATCCTTTGAATATCCAGGCCCAGCCCCCCACTCTCAGCTCAGCTTCTCCCAGCCCTCACCTGATCTGATCTAACTGAAAAGCCCGCCAGAACTGGGTAACGCCCATCATCTTTTGGGTATAAAAGAAACAAGCTGGACCGCCCTCATTGCAGGAGCCCTCCCAGCCAACACATGGTACCCTTCCAGCCATGTAAAGGTTCCTGCCCGCCCAGCGGCCACCTCTGGCCCTGGCGTCTTTCTAACTGAGCTTTACTTCCAAATTCCTACAATAAATCTTTTATTTATCAATCTAGGTTTTCGGGCCTGTAAATTCATTTTACAGGGGACACTGTGCCTCATGGGATCTATGCGCCGACAAATGGGGTTCCCCCTTTCCTTTCCCTCATTAGTAAGAGGGACATTGGGAAGAGGAGAAGGCTTAGGGAAAGGACAACAAGTTCATTTGTGGACAAGTTGAGTTTTAGATGGCTAATATAGAATTGGAGAGGCAAGGGTTAGAACTAGTTGAGAAGATCTGAGAATCCTCTTCATCACAGTGTTAATTTAATCCAGGGGAGCTAATGAGATCATCAATTAATTAGGCAAGAGAAAGAAGGAGCCAACCAGGGGGACATCTGCCATGAGAATGCATGACCTGGATGAAGAAATAGCAAAGAGATTGAACCAGACAAAGAGGTGTCCTGAAAGACCAAGAGAGAAGATATCAGAGAGAAGGTTCCATAGGATATGGACTGAATTTGTAGTGAGGAAATGTGGGTTCAGATCTTTATTAACCTTTCAGGTTTCCAGTTTCTTTATCTGAAAAATAAAGTGGTTGAGCTAGAACCCTTTATCAATTGGTCCCAAGAACAAACACAAATCAAGTAGACAATTGGGACTTTTCTCTGGGGAACTCTGGGCTATTAGTACTTAACATCCTTTAGCAGCTTAGAGACAACTGAATTTTGCACCTTCTTTGCAAGATTAATTAATTAAAAAAGGAAGCTCCAGGCACTTCCTCCCCCCCCCCCCCTATTAGTACTGTTTCCCACAATGCTCTACCTTTATCCCAAGGACATCTTGCTTACTTCAAGGAAAAATATCTTAGAGCTCTAAAAATGGGGAGGGAGGGGGAGGAAGGAGGTCAGAAGAAATGAAGAATAAAGCCTTTTGAATTCATTTATTGTGAGAAGATATGCTCCTTGTCTCATAGGATCATAAATTTGTAGCTAAAAGGGATTTCAGAGATCACTGAATCCATCCCTCTCATTTTAAAAATGAAAAAACTGAGATTAAATGACTGTCCCAGAGTCACCCAGCTAGCTAAATATTTGAGACTGGATAAAAAGCTAGCCCTTCCTTCCTCAAGTCCAGAGAATGCTCCATCCAGGATAAGTCTCCTTCACAAAAGTTTTCTGGTCTTAATCACTGATTGAATGTTGCCTCAGTCAAATTGAGACCTATTAAAGACTTTAGTTTATGTGCTGTCTCTTCTTCTCCATTAGAAAAGATGAACATCCTATAACATTGGTATTTTGTCTTCATCCCTCCCTTCCTCTTTCCTTCCCTCCCTCTCTTCCTTTTTCTTCCTTCTTTCCTCCCTCCCCTTCCCTCCCTTTCCCCTCTCTGTCCTTCCTTCCTTCCTTCCTTCCTTCCTTCCTTCCTTCCTCCCTCCCTCCCTCCCTCCCTCCCTCCCTCCTTCCCTCTCTCCCTTCCTTCCTTCCTTCCTTCCTTCTACCATTCCTTCTTTCTTCCTACCCCTCCCTTCTTTCCATCATTCTTTCTTTCTTTCTTTCTTTCTTTTTTTTTTTTTTTTTTTTTTTTTGGAGAGAAAAACCAGGTAATATTTAATTACAAAAGATGATCTATCCATAGCATTAAGAACTCAAGGGAGACTATTTACAAAGATTAGTTTCTGATTCTGAGCTATTATATGCAGGATGATCTAAGGTTAAGTGGCTTTGACCTTACTGATTTAGTCTATCTCTTTAGTTTCATTATCTTAATGATTTGATTTCATTAAAGAAACATTAACCTGGAGTTTGAAGGCTAAAAATTCAAGATTGGCCTTCAGTATTTATCTTGGTTGCTAAAGAAGATAATTTATGCAAATGTATCAAATTCAGTTTCAGTAAATCTCAGCTTTTAAAATCCCCATTCAAAAAAACCTCATTAAGTCACATTGAAGTCAGCTTTTCTGTTGGGCTTTAATAAAGGTAGAGTTTTTGGCACAGCATTTACTTAATAGTAGAAAGAAGGGAAAGGCAGAAACATGACATATTTTTAAAAATCTGTAACATATTAATTGCTTAAAACAAGGGAAAGTTTGGGAGATGATGTTTCATGTCTTTAAAGAGACAAAAGACCACAGGGCAGTGGGCTGATTAGAACCCAGAACCTTCCATACAAGAGTTTAATATATTCTCGAATGCCAAGGTGAATTTAGGGAAGGAACCATGCTTCCAGATATAATCTGTATTTTTATTTAAATATTTGAGCCTTTCATTTGTGAAGATAAAAAGAGATATAAGATTTAAGTACAAAAACCTCCGATTGTGAAAGCTTTGACTTCCCTTGCCCAGTCTCCATAGGCTTGGTGAGCAGAGGTGCACAATTGTGTGTGTGTGTGTGTGTGTGTGTGTGTGTGTGTGTGTGTGTGTGTATGTGTGTGTGTGTGTGATGCATGGGCACCTTTAGCATTCTGGGAAAGCCTGTGGATCCCTTCCTCTCCTCAGTAGAATGTTTTTAAATGCATTGAGATCACCATTTTTGTCCTATCGAAATTATTGTAGAATTACCAAAGAAACTAAACACATTGAAATAATTATTGAAGCTTAAAAAAAAAAAATCCCGGACTCTAGATTTGTAATAGGACAAGTTAATGTGCATTTATTGAGCTCCTACTGTGTGTCATGTAGTGTGCTAATGATTGAAGATATAAAGAGAGACAAAAAATAGTTTTGTTTTTTTTTTTCCCTCAAGGAACTGGAGAAGCAATATCCATGCAATTCTGTGCAAATACGGTATAATTGGGGACAGTCTCAAAAGGAAAGTCCTAGCACTGAAAGAGGAGCAGAGTATCGAATATGTAAATGAAGAGAAGTATAAAGGTCATCTGGTCTAATTCTCTCAATTAACAAATGAGGAAACTGAGTCACAGGTTAAGTGACTTGTCCATGGTGACCCAGCTATTAATGTCAGTGACAGATTTTTTATTCTAGATTATCTAATCCCAAACCCCAGAATTGTTTTCTTTGGGCAGACCTGATAATCTAATTAAAAAAAAAAAGATTCATAGCTTTAAAACAAACAAAAACTAAATCCACTTTTTCTAAATTCTAAACAATTGAGACAATATGACCTCAATACAATAAAGACCATTTTTGAATTTTTCTTAATTATTTAAATTCCAAATATTTCAGCTTGGTTTGATGGCATTTGGAGGGTTGGATTCTGCTCTGGGTCTCCCAATTTAAGAGCAAGGGTTTTGAGAAGCTGAAGGGCATTGAGGAATATGAGCAGCTCAGGAGAAGGGCTTTGGGGCCCTGCTGTAGAAGGAGGAGGAGCAGGAACTGGGAATATGAAGGCCGGAGGTACATAAACTATGGCCCATCCTGCCCAATTGGAAAAGCTTGAGTGTATCTTAATACATATTATCCTAAAGAAGCTTAATACATACTCTAATAGAGAAGCTCAAGAGGGGTTGCCACAGTAGAACCCCTGTTTTCTGAGGGCCAGGTCTGTTACAGGCCCACAGGGCTTTTGGGTATGTTGAAACCAGTGGGGAATCTCTGCTATTATATTGAGCCCCCACTGGTGTGCTATACTTGCTTAAGGGACCAATGACTAACAACTCATTTCCATTTCACTACTTTATATAAGATTATCCCTTTTACAAAGAGAAATTTAAGTCAAAGCCCTATTAAGAGCAAATGCACAGATGTCCTCCCCTTCCCTCCACTTCGCTGAGATATGATCCCCTCCTTAGAACACTTTATTATATGGGGAGGGGAAAGGGAGATCAGGTTCATATTTTAGCTCAGTTGCTACTGTCAATTCTAGTAACAAATGACCAAAGAGTCACAGAGATTTTGCAACCATTGTTAACAACAAAAAAGCCAAAGAGCTCACACAGGTTAAAAGCAAAAAGCTGTTTTTATTCCACTGCTGGGAGGTGGGGGGGGGAGGGCGAGAAATAGGACACTTTGGGGGGCCTCCTCTAGTAATAGAGCGGAGGCAGTGCTGCTAAATCTTGATATATATATATATATATATATATATATGTATATGTATATGTATACATATACATATCTATCTATAGATAGATAGATAGATAGATAAATAAATAGATAGATATATGTTTGTGGCTGGATAAAAAATCCAATGTTGTAGTATAGCAACAGCGATGAGATACAGCAGCCACAGCAAGGCAAGATTGTTTAGTGACAAAAAGTCCATTTATCGGGCAGCTAGGTAGTGCAGTGGGTAGAGCACCTGACCGGAAGTCAGGAGGACCTGACCTCAGACACTTAACACTTCCTAGCTGTGTGACTCTGGGCAAGTCACTTAACGCCAATTGAATCAGCAAAACAAAACAAAACAAAACAAAACAAAACAAAAAAAAACCCCTTTCACCGCAGGGCTTCATGTCTGGATCTACTTGAGAAGCTGACCAAGCTCTGGGATCTCTGGTTCTGTGCCAGTTGCAGCGGTGTACATCCGAAAGGTGAGCTCACAGGATTATTATTATGCTGAACTCAGAGGGCTTGCTTGCTTGCTGGGCCTTAGCTCTCATAGTAAAAAGAGAAGGCTAGTCTTGGATCCTGACGCACAAAGCATTAGTCCCAGCAAATTCAAGTCCTCAGGAGCTTGCTGTTGGGCTTGCCGTGACACTCAATCTGGATTCCTGGACTCTTGGCTCCCCAAGCCTCCTGTCTCAGGCCAGATCTGACACTATAATCCCTGCAGTTCAGGGAGAAAAGAATAACAAGAAGGTGGAAGCGTTAGGCATGTTTCTCAAAGCCATGTGATTGAAGGGGGGCAGGAGAAACCGGAGGGGGCCCTGAGACCCCCACTCACTGCATATTGGGAATGCAGCAGACCTTCACCCTCATGCAAGAATGCATCAAAAGCTCCAGCAGGGTTCATTCAGGCACAGATAGTCCTAGATGCTTCTGGCTGCATAGCTAATTGAAAAAATCTGCTCCGGATCACGTAGTAGGCCAGTGCGGAATAGCCACAAATGCCCAGTTCTCCGGTTCTCAGAAACAGGTTTTTCAGTGTCCTGCATGGGGTCTACTTCCTCTTAGGCCGTCTAGGTAGGTGCCGAAGCCTTATTATAGCAGAGAGTCTAGCCTCCAGATGAACTGGGGCAACAGCATCCCCGGGCTGTATCCCTGTGGACAAGGATGAAGTATCTGGACTCATTCCTCAATTATTAACATACTTTCACCCCATCATCTCCTCCCTGTCCCAGTGATTCTGAACCTCTGGCTGCCAATGTTCTAACATCATCCTGGTCTCCCACAGACCGCTTCCTCATTCTCTTCCCCCCGAGCCCATGTAACCAGTGTCCCATTCTAACACCGAATAACCTTTCCACTGTTGTCTCTAGAATGTCTGCTCTATGTGTGACAAATCTGCTTTCTTTTAAATTTCCTGTCTTGCTTCCTCCATCTTTTTATACTCTCTGGGACCGGGCTCCTCACTTCTCGATACAGCGTCCCTGCCTGTATTTCCTGCATTTTATTGATGTGGCCAACGCATTGGTCATGGTAGGGGAGCTGGAATTTGCTCCCTATTGACACTTTCCAGTTTCCCTTCTTCCACTATGACTCACTAAGAGAGCTTCCTTTGAAGTTCAGCCATTGCATATTTATCACCCAATCAGCATTCTGGGGACTGTTGTCTACTGGCCTCCCAGGTACACACTTTTCTTCTTCCATGAGTTTGGTGCTTGGTTCAAAGTCTTTCATGGGAATGCACTTCAACAAACATACTGACTGCTCCCTCAAGCACCCTCAGGCCTCCACATGCCCATTGGACATCCCTAACTGGCTACTGTAGAGATGTATTAAACTCAACATGTCCAAAAGTGACATCATTTTCTTTTTCCCCAAACCCTCCACCCCTCCCAAATTCTGTATGACTGTGGAAGACATCATTATCTTCCCAGTGAGTGAAGCTCTCAATGTTGTTTTTGAGACCCTCACTCTCTCTCTTCTCTCAGTCGTATTCAATTGGTTGCCAACTGGTGTTTCTACTTTTGTGCTATTTTTTTATATTTGCCACTTTCTTTCCTGATACTTTTACCAGCCAACTCTCATCACCTCATGCCTTGCCCTTCTCAAGATGTTTTTTTTTTTTTTTTTTTTTTTTTTTTTTGGAGGCTGTGGTTAAGTGACTTGCCCAGGGTCACACAGCTAGGAAGTATTAAGTGTCTGAGATTAGATTTGAACTCCGGTCCTCCTGAATTCAAGGCTGATGATGGGGAAGTTTCTTCTTCATCTCATCTTTCATCTCCTGGCTTCCTGCAAATCTTAGCTAAAGCCCCATCTTTCATCTCCTGGCTTCCTGCAAATCTTAGCTAAAGCCCCATCTTTTAGAAGGAGATTTTCCTAGTATACCTTGATCTTACTGCCTTCCCTCTTTCATTATCTCCAATTTACCCACATATATCCACTTCTCATATAGATGTTTGTATATCATCTCCATGATTAGACTGTGAGATTTTTGAGTTCAAGGATTGCTTTCTGTCTTTGTTGGTATTTTTGGTGCTTAACACAGTGACTGGTACACAATAGGTGCTTATTAAATGCTTGTTGACTAACTGATACTAGATGATTGAAAGGTATAACAACCATCCACTTTGTTATTATAGCTTTTTATATACAAAACATATGCATAGGTAATTTTTCAACATTGACCTTTGCAAATACTTCTGTTTCAACTTTTCCCCTCCTTCCCTCCACCTCCTCCCCTAGATGGCAGGAAGAACCATACATGTTAAATATGTTAAAGTATATGAAAGTATATGAACTACCATCCATTCTTATATGATGGAAGAAATGATCCCACTGAGGACATTACAGATGTCTTTGTGTATCCAATCAGTTCTAGCATTTTTTCTTGCGGAAACTAGAAAGTGATGTGGATAGAGTAGGAGACTGCAGTCAGGAAATTTGAGTTCAAATTATCACTTAAACTCTTAGGAACTTTTTTGATACTTTTGTAAAAAAAAAAAAAGTGGGGGGGGAGTTTAATAATAATCCTACACTCAGCTCTTATTTCTTGTGAAGATCAAATAAGATTCAAGATATAAAGGGCTTTGGACTTTTAAAGTGCTATTTAAAGATTAGCTCTTGTTACTAAAATTGCCCTTTTATATTTTTATTAGCAAAGATAAATTATATCTGAGTTTATCTATCAATAATATGCATTTTAAAAGTTGATAATAAATCATAACTTTAGAGATTTGTCATCCACCACAATTTGTGGAAGATGTTACTTGAAGTAATTTCAGTCAATGGTTAAAGGCACACTTTTCACCTTGATACTCTGGATATGAATTGGGGTCCCTCTTGACAATTTGTCTTAGCTTTAGATATAAACATTTTCATCCATGATAAGTTATAAGTCTCAGATCATAAAACAAAACCTCTAAGTTGGAATTAGAAAATACAAATTTACAAAAAAAAATTATTGATATCTTTTCTTTCAAAAAACTCTTAATTCCCCAAATATTCCTCAGAAGAAGGCCATCTTTTAGAGACAAAGAATAAAAAGGTAGAAGGAGTGGAAAAATTAGTTTAGTCAAATTAGATCACCTATCAACCACATGTGATATATGCAGTGTTTCACATCCACAGCCCCCAACTCTACAAAGAAGGGGGTACATTTTCATATAGTTCTTCATGGGGGTCAGATTTGGTCACTATAATTATACACAATTCAGTGTATGTTGGGTTATTATACTTTCATTGTCATTGAATATTATTTGAGTGTCTGTTTTCTTCACTTTGTGTCAGTTTATTTTCGTGCTTTTACTACTCTCTGTATTCTTTATAGTCATTTCTAGAAGGCAGAATTTTCCAAGCTGAGCCCACAAAGCCAATCTAGATGAAAATAATGAAAGAATGGATAACAATAGTTTCCATTTAGAAGATAGAAAGTAAGCAGGATGTGGCCAAATTGTGAAAGGCCTGAAATGTCCAAAAGAGTTCTAAATCCATGATCCTTTGCTTCATGGTCTGCCTCTCTACTACCCCAAACAGCTTTCCACTGGGGTCAGATTCACTCTTTCTCGCATTGTGAGAGAAACTCGTGGAAGGTATCGGTTTCCCATTTTGTTCTGCCTGTTTAGGTAACGCTAGCTGTTGCGTAATAGAAGCAGTATTTCTGAAAGAAAAGATTGAAGAAATCTCACAGAGTTTTCAGAGATTTCAACTGGAAAGGGCTCTCTGAGGTCACCTAGTGCAAAACCCTCATTTTCCAGAGCTGGGAAGGAGTCTACTTTCATCATCAGCCACTAAGTCTCAGGTGGAAACTTAGCTGAGCTATTTCTTTACTAAATCCAAAATAACAGCAAAACCTAACTGTAAGTATCTTCCATTAAGCAACCACATCAAACAAAGCAATTTGGGATAAAAATACTTCAGAAGAGAGAAAAATACACTACTACTGACTCATTCTAAATTGGTAATTTTACCTCTATCATAAAAAAGCCCAAGTTTGCCCTTTTACCTTTGAAGATGTGGAAAATATATCTAGTTTCAGGGGTGATTTCAGATGACATTTAATCATCTGAAAAGGCAGGAAACAATTAATATGTTGCCTTGAAACATTTCTCTTCATGGCAGATAGTAGGCCTGGATATTTTCCTTGCTCCATTTTGCCTTTATTTCAATTTCAGGATGCCAGTGACCTGAATGAGAGGTGATGAGGAGGGTGACTTGTCAGATGTGTGAAACATAAAGAATTAAGAACAGGAGATTATCGGGTTCCATCTCCTAACCTTCAGTTTTTTGTTCAGCATTAGTTATCTCTTCAGGAGAGGGGGTTCTTGACTAGTTTGGGGACCATGGACCATTTTGGCAGTTTAGTGAAACCTATGAATAATATTAAATATAAGAAGGCACAAAAGAAACAACATATGGAAACACATTTTTTCAAAACGCATTTTAGTAAAAATTCATGGACTCCAGGTTAAGAACTCCTACCCAAGGAGGAAGCATTAGGGGCCCCACCATTTACATCCTCTTTTACTTCACTTCCTCCACAGAATAGTGTGGGGGTATAAAGAGTGAACTTTCTCAGAAATGTGCATGAACCTTAGTTTCCTCATCTGTAAATGGGGTTAAACCAATTGATTGTCAAGCACCTCTTTTGGATTGTCTTTGCAAGGTAGGATTAATCCCAGGAGGCTTGATCTGGCTTTCTGTTGTCAGCAGATATCCCAGGCTTACCACATTCTGGAACTTCCTCACCAGTATAGGAGAGTTCCCAGTTTGGTAGAAAAGGGCCCCGTTGCTCTTGATTCCATCTGTACTAAGTTCAGAAACTCTGATTTCCTCTATTTCCCCAGAAAGCCTCAGGTATCTCTAGATGGGCTTGGATTTTGGAAGTACTTTTCTTTCCCTAATTGCCTTGAATTCAGTGACCTTTAATCTTGGTTGTTGTCCTGGAATTATCTAAGGTTGAAGAAAGACTCAGTATCTTTTATGTAAATGTTTACCTCAATTAGTCACTATTTAATAGAAATGGTGCTAAACTCAGAGCCAATTTCCTTATCTGTAAAATATAAAAATCCTATAGTACTAGGGGATGTTGTCAGTATCGAAAGAAATATTAAATGTAAAATGTTTTATTATTCCATAAGTCAAACCATGAACAAATATTTTTATAAGTCAATCTATTAACAATTTATTAAATGCCAGACATAATACTACATGCCATATAGATGTCAGTTACCACTCGAGATGTGTCAATCACAATTTTTTTTTTTTTACAAGCGCACTCTATGAAATGCAAAAGTCAATAACTATCCCAAAATTCCAAATTAGGAGCAGCAGCATCCCGATGAATGACAAAATAGGACCTATTAATTTCACATACCGAGAAATTCCTGACCCCTGCTTCTATGTTTAGGACATCAGAAACCTCAGGATTCAAGCAAATCTACTCTGATAAACCTATTGATAAGGTTTTTTCTCCATAAATAATATCGCTTCCAATTGTCTTTCTCTTCCCCAATATATCTCAGTGATATTCAAGAAAACATTTCCCAATTCCTTTTTTCTAATTTTCGAGGAGATGCAAAAATATAGGGGAAAATTCACTCGATAGTTATTAAAAATCTGCTATGTTCCAAGCACCTGGCTGGATGTGAAAACAGACCATCCTGAGATCCAAGAACCTCTTGGGAGGAGGAAAAGATAAAGGAGGCCAATATTATCAGCAACGTGCCTAATACATCCCAGGATTCACCTTTTACAGAATGATATTGAACCCATTTGGTTTTCCTACATGAATTCTCTGTGTAAGAAATTTGAACACTTTCTTCTATAATTATGAAATAATGTGAAACCCCTCAAGTGATGCAAATAGCAACCTCCAGTTGGCTCAGTGGGCACATTTCTATAGCCACCCCCATTCCCACCCCACCCCTATTCATTGCTCAGTGGCCAACTTCTAGTGACAAAAATTTAGGTGCTGATTCCAATAGATTTCAACTTGATGATTTAAAGGAAGACTACCCAGGAAAGAACCATTCATGTCATGGAAAATATTGGGTTTGGAGTTGGAAGAACTGGATTTGAATCTCATATTTGGGGAATGATTTTTTTTTTCTGGCAGGATTAATATATCCATGTACCTTAGATTTCTCGTGATTTTCACTATGTCTTGCTAAAATTGATGACTTCCAGCCACTTTTGCTCCTATTGCTTAGCTCTGTGATCTCAGACATCATTTTAACCTCTCTGCAGTTCAGCTGCATCATCTCTAAAATGAGAAAAGGGAACCCCCAACTCTAATATTCCAAGTGTTTTTCTGTGACCCACAAATCCAGTGGTCATTTTTTTCTGAGAGAGTTAAAGGTATTTTAATATGAACATTCTTAAAATTACTTTTATATTCACAGAAGTTAGTGTCACATAAAATCTTTCCAAAAGGCAGTAACCATAATTTTTAAAGCCCCTAACATTTGTATTAAATTATAGTCCTATTTTTTTCTTATGCTAAGATTTGTAAAAATTAAACATAATACCATATAATATATTTGAAATTATTTTAAGAACTAAAATGGTCTGTTGGTTATAGGTATTTCATGAATTTATTCCATAATAGACTCCTACAAAGTCCTTGTGGGGGGAAAATGTCTTTTCAGCTCATGACAATTATCCTTTGATTTCTGTACTTGCTAATTTCCCATTATTTTTGATAGATGCACTAAAGTCTCAATGGGACTCTACTCATTTGTGGTATCTAATTTAGACTAAGATCACTTCCTGAAGCCTTTCTGAGGATGCTGAGCTTCCATCCATCAGGTGTCTGTTGAAAGTCAGGGATATTGGGGAGAGTCTACATACTTCAAATAATGTTCCTTTGTCAGGTGTAGGTGGCTCAACAGGAAAAATAAATCAAAAATGCTATTGCTTTCTCTAATCCTAAAATAAAATCCTGGCTCTAAATGGCCAGTCTGCCTAATTCAATTATACCTAATTCAGTTCTAGTTGAGACTCACATATTAGATATTCAAGTTGATAAATCATTTGGAGAACATAGTATACCACTCAGGCCTGAATTATTGTTCCTTTGTAAAGAGAAAACAATTATGGGAAATAATTAAGCTGCAGAAATATGAGCCTGATTATATAGTTCAAGTGAGATGGAGAGAGAGAAGAAGACATCTAAAAATTCTCTCCTTTTGAAACAACAACAACAACAAAAGACCCAATATTTGGTAAAAAATCAAAATGGCAAAAAAGAATTTCATAAGAAGACACAAATGTTTGGTCACATAAAAACATTAATGATTTCATCTTGCATTTTTAAGCTATAGACTGAAACCAATTTGATAAATTAGATTTCTTACTGTAGACATGATATTTTTGCATAATATAATAATGGAAATTTGGGGATACTGCCTTGAAAAAAATTAACTTCATGTTCCATTTCTCCATTGACAAGTGGGGTCAATCACCTCTGATTATAGGGTCCAATGGCTATAGCTTAAATCACAGGTAGCTTTCTTCTGAAAAAATAAAAAAGAAAGAGAAAAGAGCCTAAAGATGATCAATATTTTGACTTCATTTAAAAAATCTATTTTGTCTTTTTATTTTTTAAACTAATATTTCATCTCCCCCTATTACATTTAAAGACAATTTTTGATTCATCTAAAAAAACCTTGAGATCCAAATTTTTTTCTCTCTTTCCCTTGTCTCCCCCCTCTCTGAGATAGTAAGCAATTTGATATAGATTATACATGTTTGATCATGTAAAACATATTCCTATATTAGTCATATTTTTTTGGCTGAGACAATTGGGATTAAGTGACTTGCCTAGGGTCATCACAGCCAGGAAGTTAAGTGGCTGAGGTTAGATTTAAACTGAGGTCCTCCTGTATTAGTCATATTGTGAAAGAACACAAAGGGATAAAAAAATGTGAAAAACTAAAGTGATAATAACATGCTTCGATCTCTATTCAGACTTCATCAGTTCTTTCTCTAGAGCATTTTTCTTTATGTGTCCTTTATCTTTGAATTATTATCTTGAATGAATTATCTTGAATCATTGTATTCCTGAAAAATAGCTAAGTCATTCATAGTTGATCATCATACAATATTGTTGTTACTGTGTGCAGTGTTTTCCTGGTTCTGCTAATTTCACTTTGCATCTGTTCTTGCTAGCTACTCATGGTTTTCTGAAAGCATCTTAATTTCTTAGAGCACAAGAGTATTTTATCATAATCACATACTCCAACTTATTCAGCCATTCCCCAATTAATATAGTTTGTACTTTTAAAAAACTATTTGTTATTTATGGTGTTTCAGATTATTCCTGAGGTTAAAATGTTTAGAACCATAAGGTCACATTTAGAGCTGGAAGAGATCCTGGAAGTTTCCTAGTCATTATAAAAGAGGCAACCCAAGATCCTACAGGGAGGAAATGGTGGAGCCAGGAATCCATTCCACTTTAAGATAAGGCATCATCATTGCATTATTATGCAATCTAGCTCTGGAAAGCCAGCTGGGTTATCTCTGATTTCAAAACCAGCTCTTTGTGTAGTTTCTCTCACAAATAAACTTATTATTCTTATTTTTAATTAAAATCCTTGGAAATATATATGGCTTTTTTTTTTTTTTTTTTCATTTTAAAAAGATGTCTTAGGGGTTAGCTAGGTGGTGGTGCAGTGGTTAGAGCACCAGCCCTGAAGTCAGGAGGACCTGAGTTCAAATGTGACCACAGACACTTACCCCTAGCTGTGTGACCATGGACAAGTCACTTAACCCCAACTGCCTCAGGGGAAAAAAATGTCTTTTGTTTTTATATCACATTTACTTATTTAGGACTATTATGCCATCCCAGAATTGAACCCTTCCTCATAACAAAGTCAAAAGTAGGTAGGAACGTTATATAAAGTGACAATGTCAAAGTAGCATTCTACTACAGTAGTCCCCCACCTCTTTCCTGAGAGGGAGGAGATATTTCATTATCTTGTACAGGGATTGTTACTGGTTTCTTAATTTTCTCATTATCACTTATATTCTTGTAGTTGTTTTAAGGTTTTTGTTTGTTTGCTTGTGTTGTGTGTCTCTCAAGTAAAAGCTAATTATTAAGAGTTACTGAACACAAATTCTAACCCTTCTATTTCTGTGATGTTCCCCTTAGTTCCCTAATCCTCTGGTTCCTAAGCCAGTTTCATTGCCATGAATTGGATTTTCCTTGTAATTCTGGTTTGCCGAAGCCTAATTTCTTTCAGGTCCTTGAGTTGTATAGATCTACCAGGGTAAACAGGAACCTATAGCTTCTGCCATTGGCCTTAATCTAGGGTGGAGGCCTCTTTTGGAGAACTAAAGCCGCATTGCTATGGAGTCCTTGCCAGATGAAGTATTTAACAAGGGAGTTGGCCTAAGCTGCTTTCCAAACCACCAATGACCTCCACCCATGGAATCAATCTTGTTGGAGAACTCCGGAGGAGCTGGAAGCCAGTTTCAAAATCATATCTACATATGAGAAGATTGCTAAGAAAACAGGACATACCTTCCAAATTCACCAGTTGTTATTTCATTGAAAAATATCAAACAATTTGGGTTTTAAGCAGGCACCTCCTTCCTGCGCTTAACCAGCAATTCAATTGAAGAAACAACTATAAGAATCTACTATGTGGAAAAGCACTAAGTGCTGTCTTGGGTGGTAGGGATAAAAATAAGAAATAAAGAAAAAGGAAAAAGAAGCACACCTTGCCTTCAACTAGTTTGTCTTTTACCAGGGGATGTTTAAATAACAGAGAGAAGTAAATATAAGAGACCTACAAAGTATTTACTTATGGCATCCTTAATGGCCTTCCATTAAATGATAGCTGACATCATTATAGTATAATATAGTATAATAATGGGAGGAAAATATTATTAATTATTTAATCCAGAAGAATTGGATTCAGAATTTGGATCTCATTTAACAGACCTATGGTCACAAGCTTCGTCTTGTAGATGAGGAAGCCAGAAACATGAACCTAAATCTTTGGACTCCCATTCCCAAGGTTTTATCTCCTGCACAAAGCTGTCTTTCTATGTAAGAACATAGAGGAAAAGAGATTTATGAATATCCCATCGTTCCAATTATACAAGGCTCTTGTTTTATGTGGTTTGAGCCATGTGTTCCCAGTGATTGTGCTACAGATGGAAGGAGGCGATGGGTGAGGAGGTGGGAAGAAGGTGACCACTGCCATGGACCTGAACTTTTCACGGATTTCTTTAACTTCTCAAAGAATCATTGAGGAGCTTCTTTGCCAACATGTGATTCTCAGATCCTTTGACAAATGCTTTGGATCAAGCTTCTCTTGGTGTTCAGTAGGTTTAGAGAAGAGGACAAATGAGGCAGGAGGTCAAGGCCATGACCCCTTTCAGGCACAGGACTGGAGTTCCTGGCCTGGCTTTGCTATTATGTGACTTTGGACAACTTTGTACTTCCTTTGTCCTTACCTCAGAGAAGGGCAGATGAGCAAATGTCCCTTGTCTTAAAGTTCTTTCTCTAGTCCATCCTTCACTCATCTAACAAGTTGGTCTTGCTAAAGTGCATGTGTTACTCCACAGCTCAGCAAACTCCAATGGCTCCCTATTACCTCCAAAATCAAATATAAGATTTTTGTTTGGCTTTAGAAGCAGTTTGCCAACTCTACAAATGTGTCTCTAGTAGTTCTAAGAGCTGAGGAGGTGTTCCGGGCTTTAGGAAAGAGTTCTAAGAGGGTCCTTTCTATATTTCCAGTCTTCTTAGACTTGACTTTTCTGTCCACACTGTTTCAGTGACACTAACCTTCTTGTATGTCCTCGTCCAAGACATACTTTCTCAACTCCTAAATTTTTCTCATTGACCATATTAGAGTATACTCTAATTTTATTTTACTATTTTACTTCAACTTCCTAGCTTCCCTGGCCTCCTTCAAGACTCAGCTCAGTGAAAAAGCTATGGTATATGAATGTTATGGGAATATTATTATTCTATAAGAAACTCTCAGCAGGATGATTTCAGAGAGGCCTGGAGAGACTTACATGAACCGATGCTGAGTGAAATGAGTAAAACAAGGCGATCGCTGTATACAACAATATCAATATTAGATGATGATCAATTCTGACGAACTGAGGTTCCAATGATCGTGTAATGAAGAAAGCCATCTGCATCCAGAGAGAGGGCTGTGGGGTCACAACATAGCATTTTCATTTTTTTGTTGTTGTTTGCTTGCATTTTGTTTTCTTTCTCATTTTTTCCTTTTTCATCTGATTTTTCTTGTGCAGGATGGTAAATATGGAAATACATATAGAAGAACTACACATGTTTAATATTGGCTCACTTGCCTTCTAGAGGAAGGGATGGGCGGGGAGAGAGTCAAGAAGTTTGGAACACAAGGTTTTGCAAGAGTGAATGCTGAAAATTATACATATGTTTTGAAAATAAAAAAGCTTTATAAAAAAAACTGACTAAAGCTCAGAATTCCTGAGCACAAACAACCCACCCACCTAAGCCACCTTAGCAGCATATTCCATTAGAACTGTCATATTTAAATGAGTATTTTTCTTCATTTCTAAATAAATCAACATATGGTTAAAAAAAAAAAAAGATTCAGCTCAGGTTAACATTTTTAATGTTGTTCATGACCACATTTAGGGCTTTCCTAGTAGGAAAAAAAAATCTCTAGTAGAGATATTGGAGTGGTTTGTAATTTCTTTCTCCAGCTCATTTTACAGAAGAGGAAACTGAGGCAAATAGGAGTAAGTGACTTGCCCGTGTCACACAGCTAGTCAATGTATGAGTCTGGATTTGAACTTAAATCTTCTTGACTCTGTCTCATGCTCTATCCATTATCTAACCTAGTGACCCAGGTTAAAATTCCCACTCATATCTTCTATATACAGGGCTGTTTGTGAGTTCTATTGATTGTGAACTCCTTGAGGGCCTTTTTTTTTTTTTTTTTTTTTTTTTTTTTTTTTTTTTTTGCCTTCTCTGTATCCCTAGTACCTGGGACATATTAAATGCTCAATAATGCGTGTGTTAATTTTTAAAGTCTCAGTTTATTGTCTGATCATATTTAGGATTCTCATGACATTTGAAAAACTGCAACATGAAATGCAAATTTGATTCTGTTTCTTGCAATGTCTATGCAGATTAAGAAATAGGCAGAAGGTGATCCTGAGCTTGTGAATCCAGGGTCCTGCCCATTATCTAGGAAACTACTATTTAGAGTGGGTCAGAGAGATGCAGGATCCCGCTATGCTTCTGAATGGACTGTGTTCTGAAGCCTCAAAGGGCTTTAGCATGTGGGCTCCATTTCCCCAGAGAAATCTTGCTTTTCATGGTGGTTGGGTGCCCTGCCAGCCCATAAAAGCTCATTGCTAAATGTACCTGAGTGCCTGCCAAGATGTGGGGGATGGATCTCAGCCAGATCCAAGCCCTGGGGAGATATCCAGAGCTTTAGGGAAGGGTTCGAAGAGGGTCCTCCCTCACCAAACCTTCCTTTTCATTTTGTATCTATAGATACTGAACCATGTCCCCTGTATGTCAATGACTGTGTAATCTGCTAGCCACGGGAAATCTTCCTTTCTTTTTTCTTCCCCTTCTCCAGCTATTTGTTGGAGTCACTCTTACAAAACCACAAGAGCTTGTTGTTAAATCTGCATATACTTCCACTCACATATTTACATATATAGTACAATTGAATATACGATACATATATATCTACATGTAGATATGGTATCATTTATTATAAGCCCCTTGAAGGTAAAGATACTGTTTAAATTTTGTTTGTCTGTCCCTAGCACTTAGGAACATAGTGGCTTCGTCTTTTTAAAATGAATGAATTAATTTAATTAATTTTTACAAAACTTTTATGCATAGGTAATTTTCCAGCATTGACAATTGCAAAATCTTTTGGTTCAATTTTTCCCCTCCTTCCCCCCACCCCTTCCCCCAGATGGCAGGTTGAGCAATACATGTTACATATGTTAAAGTATAAATTAAATACAATATATGTACACATGTCCATACAGTTCTTTTGCTGTACAAAAAGAATGGACTTTGAAACAGTGTATAATTAGCCTGTGAAGGAAATCCAAAATGAAGGTGAACAAAAATAGAGGGCAATGGTTCATAGTCATTTCCCAGAGTTCTTTCACTGGGCATAACTGGTTCAGTTCATTACTGCTCTATTGGAACTGATTTGGTTCATCTCATTGTTGAAGAGAGCCACGTCCATCAGAACTGATAATCATATAGTATTGTTGTTGAAGTAGATAATGATCTCCTGGTCCTGCTCCTTTCACTCAGCATCAGTTCATGTCGGTCTCTCTAGGCCTTTCTGAAATCCTCCTGCTGGTCATTTCTTACAGAGGAATAATATTCCATAATATTCATATACCACAATTTATTCCGCCATTCTCCAATTGATGGACATCCACTCAGTTTCCAATTCATAGTAGCTTCTTAATCCTTATCCATTTTATACATATCTTTGAAGTCATGACCATTTAGGTTTCAGCCATACCCCCTTCCCCACTTTGAAGACCCCTACTCCAGGCAGCTGAGGATGAAGATAAGCTGGAAAGGGTGGGGCAAGGATAGTTAGCTAAAACCTTCCTACTTACATTCCTTAATTCAGCCCAGTTCCCTATCACTTCCATTTTCTTCTTCTAGGGCCCCAAAGATAAGACTGTCTACTTCCTTTTCCATTGTGGTTGAGATTTATCTCCATATCAGAGGAATATTCACAGTCACTAAGCTTGTAGGACATTTTCCCCTAGAAGACCAGAAACTGGTGGGGAGATTTAAAGATAGTCTGGAAGGGTGGGGTGGAGAAAGTAGCTTCCAGGTTAGTGGAAGAGAAAATAATTATCCTCTCCTTTCTCACTATCATCAGTTCCACCAGAGTTGACTTAGCTCTAGTTTTACTGCCTGCATCTTTAAGTGAGGAGAGTACTTCTAGAAAACAGGAGTGTGCTGTTAAATGTTTAACAACCATCTCTTGGGGAGTGGGGTGGGAGTTTTACATTTAAATGGCAACATGAACATATTCTCTATCCCTTAAGATTAGACAATAAACAAACCGAGTCTGTTTTGTAACATTTCCTAATTTAAATGCTCACGCTGTAGATTTAACAATAAGCTCTTGTGGTTTTATGAGAGTGACTCCCTCCAACACTTGGAATAGCTGGAGAAGGGGAAGAAAAAGGAAAGGAGGAAGACATCTCCAGGCAGGCACATTAAGCAGCCATGGACACACAAGGGACACTGTTCAATCTGGGACTGGTTTTTGGTTTTAAGAGATTTCAGAGTTTGGCTCTGAAATGGGCAGCCATTTTCAAAGTTAGAATCCTCTGATCTTCAAAGCTATGAGAGAAAGCCAGTATGTACATACAGTTCCAAGAGCTTGATTTGGAATGCAGGACTTCTCAACTCTGCTAGTTAATAATCCTAATGTGCTCCATGATTTTTGGCTAGTCATTCACATCTTTGAACATTAAAAAAAAAAAAAAAAAAAAAAAAAAGGTGGGGGCGGATGCAATAGTTAGAGTACCCGGCAGGAGTCAGGAGCATCTGAGTTCAAATCCTGCCTCAGACACTTTTATTAGCTGTGTGATCCTGGGCAAGTCACTTACATCTTATTGCCTTATAATAAATGAATGAATGAACGAATTAAAAAATAAAAAAGGAGAGTCCAGGCAAGAATCCTTCTGAATTCCTGACCAGATCACAATCTAAGATTTTGAACTTGAGGAAACTTAATATTTATTTAGGAATCACCTCCTATGGGCTGGGCCCTATGCTGGATCATGAGGTAGGGCTATAGAGACCAAAAAGAAAAAAAAAAAAAAAAAAAAAAAAAAAAGAAGGAACAGTTCCTGCATTGAAGGAATATGTACATTACCAAGATTTGCTTTGTGCCTGGAGGTGGGCTAAGTCCTGGGGATAGATATAGTGAAAGGCTAAAAACACCTACTATGTTCTATAAGAACATAATAATATTTGAGAATGAAGTCATGTTTGCAAAGTGCTTAGGCCACTGCTATATAGGTGTGGACTATTTCTAGTCAAGGAGTTCACAACCTTTTTTTTTTGGACTGTGGAGTCCATACCATCTGGTGAAACCCATGGATCCCTTTTTAGAATACTATTTTTAAAATCATAATGGAAGGAAATACTAAGTTTTAGTTAGTGATGAATGGAAATGGGTTTTTTTTCCCATCTGAAATAATTCCATCTACCATGGACCCTGGGTTAATAATACTAGATGTAGTTTGACCTCTTGATTTCATGGACAAAGAAACTGAGTCCTGGAGAAATTAATCATGCTGAGGGCAAACAATTCATACCAGAATTGGGAGGAGAACCTTGACTCCCAGTCCAGTGCTCTCCCTACCACACCACAGGTCTCTTCCCATTTTGCTTTCCCTTTCTTGCTAACTGAAAAGGACAAATCTGCAGGAAACAGAAAGTCCTAAGGCCAAAGTAAACTCTTTAAAGAGGGGAGAGTGTTCATTGTGTCCTTACCTAAGGAAACCAGGACAAATAGCATGCCATCTATAGCCTGGGCCATTGGATCTTGTTGTGAACTTTGGAGTCTTTATAAAGAAAAAGAACAAAAATCCCCCTTTGGTGATCAAGGGGATCAAAGGATTCAGGATGAACATATCAGAACTATCTGTAATGGCTGGAAATGTCTGCCTTCCTGGCTCCATCCCCAAAGGGCAGAGATAGAAGGCCCTGTTTATTGTTTGCTCTTACTGGGGTGCCTTGCTCTGTTGATCAATCATTGGCACCAAAGGATGGCCCACATTGGGAGGGTCCAGCAGCTTAGTGGGGAAGGCTAAAAGTCACCTGACTTACTAGGAGCAGACAGGAGGGTGTTGTACAAAATTTAAAACTCCTCGAGACTGGCGAGAGGAAAGAGAACCTGAGTGCTGATCTTTCTCTCACTTGTCTCAGGGTGAATTAGAATAGCTAAGGGGACTCCTCGAAGTGGTAGAATTTGTGCTACATACCTAGCCTTAATTCAGTCAACCAGTCTTTATTCATCACTTCCCATGTCCTGGGCATTAGACAATCCCATCCCTGACCTTCCCAAATCTCCTCTCAATACTAGATGGCTTTGGATAGAAGCAGGAAGGACTCCATCTGTGATTTCCATCAATGAATTAAGGACTTCCTGTTTTCTGCGTCAATTCAGAACTAAGACTTGTCTGTAAGTTATAGTCTTGGAGAGTTGTTTTCAGGACTGAGGCTATTAAATGACACGTGATGGACTTGAACTCAAGTCCTTGTGACTCTACATAGCTACATAGCCATTTTGCTGTGCTGAGTCTCAAGGTACCTGGGATACAAAGATAACAGAAAAAGGTTATGAACAATCAGAAGACTTTCTCCTAGAAGGATATAACTCACACAGATAAATTAATAAAAATAAACAACAATAAACTCAAAGTAATTTTGAGGTGATACCTGTTCGTTCTTTCTGTAAATCAAAAGGGACTCAGCACTGAGGTAAAAAAAGAGACAGGGGATTATTTAAACACAGAATCATAGAGTTCAGAGTTGAAAGGAGCTTGAGAAATTATCCAGAACAAATAATTGCTGACAGAAATCCCTACTATAATAGGCCCTGAAATGTTTTTTTTTTTCAGTTATCTTTGATATCACAGCACTAATCATTAGCCAAATGTCATTTAACTCTAGACCAGTGCCAGCACATAGTGTATGCTACAGAGATGCTGTTGGTGGTGGTGTTATTTCTAGTCAGTGCTTTCACAACCTTTTTTGGGCCATGGATTGCATCTACAATCTGGAGAAATATACAGACCCCCTTTTAAAATACCGTTTTGCCAGTTTTATGCCAAGTTTTAATTAGAGATGAATGAAAATGAAGATCTGATTGTATTCATAGTGTTCTCCAAGTCACCAGTCTATTTCCATTACAACTCCTGCAACCATCATCCAGGGGAACAACTCCTGGGAAGAAGAGACCAGTCATCCCCATCATCAACCACTGACAGTGTAGGCAAGTCAACTTAATTGAAGCAGCAAGGCACTCTTAGAGAGAGAGAAAGAGAGGAGGCACCATATTCCAGGCAAGAAAAGAAATGGCTTAATTATCACTTCCCCACAAATCCTGAAACAGACAATCCAGCGCTCTGAGTCCAAGACTTCCAGCATTAAAATGGGCCATGAGATCATTAGCTTGCTTTTAACCCAGGCCCCAAAGCCCCAATCCAGGGAATCCATCTTTGTGGAGATGTGATGTTGAATTTTCTCTTCGAGTATTCAGTCATCCCCTACTTCTTTCTTTGGCAACCACAATTCCTGAAGCCCCAGAAGAGAAAGCTCTCACCACCAAAATACGTGTTATTGTCAAATAGTTCAACATCAGAAATGGACAGATTTTTACCCATGGCAATAACATTGAAAACTACCATCTGCCTTTCCAGTGTCCCCCAAATGCCACTGGGACTTTCAATCTGTTTTGCAGCTGAAATCTCCTCCATGTATTGTCTCTCCGATTAGAATCAGAGCTTCTTTAGAGCAGGGACCATTTTTTTCTCTTTATTTTTTAGCACTTACCATATGCTTTGCATATAGTAAGTCCTTAAAATGCCTTTTGATTTATTTATTCACTGAAGATATCCTGGTGGAGAGATCTACCACTTCTCCTGGAAGTCCTGGACTCCTTTAAATTTTAGGAGATAAAATAAAGCTAGCAGCACAAAGAATAAGAGTGTCAGGACTACAGTCTTAACTTCATGAGTTCAAATCTGACTTCAGACATTTACTAACTTTGTGCTCTGCACAAATCACTTAACCCTATTTTCCTCAGTTTCCTCATCTGCAAAATGAGGTAGAGAAGGAAATGGCAAATCACTCCAGTATCTTCATCAAGAAAATTCCAAATGGCACATGAAGAATCAAACATAAATGGAATAAAATGGTTAAACTACAACAAATTTCAATAGTTTTCCTTCATCAACCCTAATTCTATCTCTTTACAAAGTCAATCCAAATCCATCCTTTATGTTATAGAGAAAATGGCTTATCCAGTTCACATGAAGAACTAAAGGCAGAGCCTGGGATGGCAGGATCTTTCTGTCTTTTTCCAGGACTTGATATTGTTCTCCAGGGAGACCTGCTTGAAAACCCCAGGGTGTCCTTAAGGGGAGTTCAGGGGCAGCAGTTAATAACTGGATGGTGGTAGGACACATCCAGGGCTCCATTTGAAATGCTGATATATCCCGGAGGGGTTGAAATCAACATTCCCATGGGCCCCAATGTTGTATAGAGAATCCAAGAAACCTTTCACCTGTCCTCTTTGTGGCTCCTCTACTTGCCAGGAAACAGGTAAAACAATGTGGGTTTTGTCCAATCACTGAAAGCAGCTGACCTGTCTCAGATGTACTGGGTTCTTTCCTATCTCTGTTCCTGATTACTACTGTGTCATCTTGGTCCAAGCAAGTGACTTTTGTTGTACTTTATACAGTAAAATCCTGGAATCCAAAAACCCAGTAAGCTCAAATAACTGGATTCCACCCAGCGCTCACTCCCACTACAGTCTGCTTTATAGGGAGAAAGCTAAATGATTTAATCCAAAAAAGAAACTTCTAGTGTGTGTCAGAGGATGAGGTTAGAATTAGTCCCTTCCCTACATACTTTCTATATTTACTGTATAATGAAAATCTTCCCTTTCATAACCCTGAAGCCTTACCAAAACCTTAAGTAACTTCTAAAACATTTAAGAAAGTGAAATCATATTGTTAAGTATGTTTTCTCATTCCTATTTTTGTTGAGGTTATCCTTTCACCCTTCCCCCTACCACATTTGTTTCTTTTCTGCTCTTTTCTCTCCTTCATCTCTTCCCCATCTTCTCACCACCTCACCCCATGAATTGGCAATTCTATCTTCACAGAATATCTCATCTCCCTCTCTTTTTCTCCATTTATATGACCATGACATTGGTGTATGTCTACCTGCAACAATGTCCTCTTGGCTTCCCTCCTTCAGGTCTTAGACCCCTCCAACACATTCTCCATTTAACAACTGAAATGAAATTCCTAAAGAACACAGCATCAGAAGATCAAGAATGGGAAACCCAAAGGGGCTATGGGCATCTGGTCCATTCCAGTCATTTTTTGGATGAAATTGGCTCAGAGGCTGAAATAATTTCAAGGAGTTCATAGAGGCTGTAAAGAAGAGAGTCTGGTTCTCTGATTCCAGATTCAGTGTTTTGGTCTCTGCTCATTTGTCATTGTTTCAGCCACTCGATTTCCTTCTGGATAAGATAATAACTCCTCTCTCTGTCATTGAAAACTTTTCAGTTTGTTTCTTCCATAGCTTTACAGATGTATTCCATGTTATTTCTTCTTATGCCCTCTACTCTAGACAAACGGATCAAGAATTATTCAATTTCCTCCCTTTAGGGATTTGTACACATCTTTCCCAAAGCTTAGGATCCATTCTTTTCTCTTTGCAAAACCTCTGCCACTCCTTAAAGATTCATTAAGTATAATTTCTTTTATTTCCTCACTCTATCAGCTAGTAGTCTCCCTGAAATCCCAAACAATTACTTTGCATATTTTGTGTATTGGGCCTTACTCTCAACTTCTAAAGGCAGGTTAGATTTCAAGAGAGTGCCTAATTACTTCTCTACTCTAGGTTTCTACTGTTGGGGAAGTTTGTTTTTATTACTTTTGCTCAAAAACTCTCACTAGTGTATTCCTTATTGATTACCAGACAGACTTAATTCTCTTTTAGCCATGGGAGTTAACTATCATGATGGGGTAAGAACAGTTAATTCCCTCAACTAATGACACAGTTTTCCACCAGAACAATAAAAATCCAAGGAAACATGGACTCAAGCTTAGAGAGGTCCTGGAAAAATGAATACATTCACATCTCCTAATTACTGGAAGGTCATTTCCCCCTCCATGGAGTCTTAAGGTAGAGCTCTCTGCTGGACTCCTTGTAGAATCCTGAAGCTAATTTTTTATTTTTTATTTTTGGAGTGTCTACTTTGTCCTTAACTCTCTCACTATTATTACTCCTTGCTTTTCCAAGGATGCTCCTAAAAGTCCAATTCTTCTAACCGTTTGAAGTTCATAAAGTTATTATTGGTCAAAGTTGGGGGAAGGGACTCTTTCTTATCCTTCTCCCCACAAGATGATTTGTTCTTATATATCCCCACCCCCTCACATAAACTCCTTTAAGGAATGGCTTGTTTAGTTTTTAATTTGTATTCCTAGTACCTGACACATAATAGGTTTTTAATAATTGACCTGAATTGAATTGAATTGATCTGAATTATAGTAAATTTACAGGAGACTAAATATTTTTCACATAGTGACAATATTATTAAGTTCATTTGTCCTTTTAATTTCTTTAAAATCCAATTTTGACTCATCTGGTAGCTATTCAGCTAATCAGATTCTCCAGCAACGTGGCTAACACGTATTCACTCTGTTAAACACTTCCTAGGTGGTTATCAAGAAGATGGTAATTGTAATGTGCTCTGAGGTCTCCTTGTGAATAATTCTTAGAGAGAACAAAATAATTACAGAGTATGTCTTTATAATTTTTCTGTTTATGTCAAGGCAATAAGAGTCCAAATTCAGAATGTATTTTCATTTTATTGATCTTTATTTTAAAGCTTGGTAAAAATAATATGTAATATGTAAAATTCTCTCAAGACTATAAACACCACAGGTTTATCTGGTATGTGTGTGTATGTGTGTGTGTGTATGTATGTATTACTCTCCTATTGCAAGCAATAAGTTTTTCTTGAATAAAATGTTCTGGAAATGTTTTAGTTAAAAAAAAAATCCAGCTTGAAGAATAAATAGAAATTGAGATTTTGAGAAGATATTTAAAAAAAGAGAATTTGCAAAGTCATTTATTGAAAGTAAGTAAAGACAAGAGAGAATGTGCTTAGTAATTTTCTGCTTTAAATGTTCAGTGTATACAATTTCAATACAATGATGGAAATTGGCAAAGACTCATGAACGATAGAAATAGTATTAAAAGAGCAATAGTAAAATGAGTAGAAACTAGTCTGAAGCTATGAATTATTTGAGCTATTTAGGAAAATAATCTGGAATTATGGAAAAAAATCACACATTCCCTTTACCTAGCAATCTTCCTTCTGGTCAAGAGAGGTTTCATGTATATATATCCACCTTTAGTATATATATATATATATATATATATATATATATATATATATATATATATATATACATACACACACACACATATATATACATATGTATACATGTACATATACACACATATATATGTATATATACACACATACAGATATATATACATATGTATACATATACATATACACACGTATATATATGTATATATGTATATAATACACACATACACACATATATATATACATATGTATAGATATGTATATAAAAACTTATTCTTTGAAAATGGCACCAAAAACCTAAAAGCAAGGGACTTATTGATGGGGAAATGGAAGAACAAATTGTGGTATGTGAATGTAACAAAATGTAATTCTGCCAATAGAAACAGTGGAAATGAATAATTCTGAGAAACACAAAGATTTGTATGAACAGATACAGAGTAAAGAAAGAATAACCAGAAGAATAAGATGAAAATGAAATGAAATGCAACACTCAATGAAAAGTAGCACTAAAAGAAATTTCCCTCATGTTGATACTTTGTAGCAACTTCTAATTGTTGCTGTTCAGTCATTTCACTTCTGTTCAGCTCTTTGTGGATTCATTTTGGATTTTCCTGGTAGAAAGATACTGGAGTAGTTTTCCATTTTCTTCTCTAGCTCATTTTACAGATGATGAAGCTGAAGCAAAAAGAGTTAAGTGACTTGCTCAGGGACACACAGCTAGTAAGTGTCTGAGATCAGATTTGAATTTAGGAAAATGATTCCTGACCCAGGTCCAGCATTCTATTCACTGAACCACCTAGCTGCCACAATAATTATAATAGCTGGTATTTAAACAGAGTTGTAGGGTTCAGAAAACACTTTGCATATTATCTCTTGTGACTCCATTTGATTAGATCAAATTAAATTATATTGAGAAATGACAAGTGAAAAGCAAAATGCAGCAATCATTTAAAAATACAATGATTGATTCACTCTTTTTTGTTATTTGCTTGCACTTTATTTTCTTTCTCATTTTTTTTGATCTGATTTTCCTGTGCAGCATGATAATTGTGGAAATACATATAGAAAAATTGCACACGTTTAACATATATTGGATTACTTGCTCTCTAGAGGGAGTAGCAGGGGAAAGGGGGGAGAAAAAAGTTTTTGGAACACAAGATTTTGCAAGGGTGAGTACTGAAAATTATGCATATGTTTTGAAAATCAAAAGCTTTAATTTTTAAAAAAGGAAATAAGAATTGAGACCTAGAACAGAGTAGATCTATAAATGTGATCTTGCTGGATTTTTTAGTTTGAATGACCATTCAGAGCACTTAGAGTAAATTTTAAATTGTCCTATTAACTTTTGGTCTAAGCAATAGTGACCTCAGGCCTCAGTTCCTTTTCTGAATCTTGGAAATCCCCTGGAAGGGGATGACTGCAAGTATCTCATTTGTTATGGAAGTCAACTTGGGAGGAACTGAAGGGAAAGTTTTTAGCTATCTCAGGCAAAAATCTGTTTGTGAAGTAGAAGTGTATGTATTCTTCCTGGTTGAAGAAGTTTTCAAAAACGTAGCTTTAAAACTTCCCATTTACAGTCTCAGAATTAGAGACATATTTCTTAGGGGCAAAGCTTCAAGCAATTTTTTTTTTCTTAAGGAAAAAAAAAACATAGAAAGAAAACTTGGTCATGGAACAGAATAGATACAAGCAGCAAGCTGGGGTCTTGATTTACAAGTTACATGCTCTGGAGACTGGGAATCACATTATCTTTTGGAGGTAGAGTGCAAAGGAGACCAGAGCTGGAGTTCCAACAGTTAAATCTGATTTGTGGGGAGTGTGAGTAAATTGCTTAGTAAATCCTTGGGAATATTCTCTTCCTTCTCTTCTCTCTCCCAGATGACCCTTTCCCCATTTTTATAATGAAGAGGTTTGATGAGATGAGCTCTAAAGCCTGTGATCTGGAGATAGTATTTTCCATTTAGGAAACAGATGGCAGAAGAGACCATTCTGTGGTTGTGACTTTTGAATTCTTAGAACAGTGTGTGTGTGTGTGTGTGTGTGTGTGTGTGTGTGTGTGTGTGTGTGTGTGTGTGTGTGTGTGTGCTGTTTTTTTTTTCACACAGGTCTGGGACAAATGGTTCATTTAATTAAACTTTGAAGTGAGGCCTTTGTAATCCATGGAGGCAGGATCTAATTAAAATCCCCCCCACCTGAAGGTTTGTAACCAAGGTGTGAAAAGTACTCAACACCACTTAAATAAGGGCCCTAACTCTCTGGAAATGTGAGCAGTGCAGGAAGCCACTTGGCTCAAGGAGCCAGTCATTCTAACCTTCATTATCTGAATCACAAATCCAAATTTTCTTTCTTAAAATTTTTTTTTTCCATTTAACAAGCCTTAAAAAATAACCAACAAAACAAAACAAAACAAAAATAAATAAACAAACTGTTACTGTGTTTCCCCTGCACTTCCTCCTCCAGTAAGTTAAAAAAATCCTAATATATAGCTGTATAGTCTGGTAAAACAAATCATTACACTTATCATGTTTCTAAAGCATATATGTCTCATTCTGTATTTCATCACCTCTAATTCAAGAGATGAGTGGTGTTTTATCATTTTTATGTACTTGTGTTTTAACATTTTTCTAAATTGTTTTCTTTATAATGTTATCTTTGATTAGATTCTTCTTGTTCTTGCCACTTTGCTCATTTTGTCTTTTTAGAAACTAAATCTCCTTATTTCATCCTGGGTGGAAGTGCAGCAGCCATATTCATTTCTGTCCTGAGCTGGTTTTCATCCCTATCTTAGATAGTCTGGAAGATCCCTTCTTCTAGGGGCTAATTATATTAACTTCTGGCTTACTTTAGATACACAATCTCAGCTCAGACATGTTGTCTCTACCTTCCAGGTAACAGAGATTACAAGTGGCATTCCCATTCCTACTCTCTCAGTGCTTTGGATCATAGAAGTCTCCCGAATTTCTTTTTGAAATAATCCATTTCATCATTTCTTATGGTAGAAAAATAGTTCATGTTGTCCACATATTACTAAATTTGTTTAGCCCTTCCTTGATAAGAAAAGACCTTCTTTCAGTATTTCCAATTTAAAGTATAGAAAAAAAGGAGCTGGTAGTCTTATTTTTGTATGTGTAGGCCCTTTTTATCTTCAAATGATTTTCCACAATGAATCAATTCACAACACTATCAGTAATGCTTTAGTTGCCAGTGTTCCCCCAGCCCTTCCAGAATTTTGTCATTTTTTTTTTTTTTTTTTTGCTAGTCTGATAGGTGTGACAAAGAAATTCAGAGTTGCTTTAGTTGACATTTCTCTTACAATTAGTGATTTAGGGTAGGGTTTCTTCTTTTTTTTTTATTCTTATAAATATCTTTATTAAGTCAATTATGGAAATGAATAACATATACATTGGTACATTTTTCTCATTAATGAAGATGTGGAGGACATTAACAAGTTTATTATTTAACCATGTGATCTTTTGAAATAGGAACATTTCCATTTCTGGATCTTTATTTTCTTGTCATTTTTGGAAAAAAAAAAACATTTATTCTTTTATATTTTTCTTTGTTAAACTTTATAGCTAAATTTTATTTAATTTTATAGTAATATTTTCCTAATAATGGAAGTTGCAAAAGGTTAATGGATTAGTTTTTTTTTAACATCAAGTAATGCATCTAATATAAACTTTTGAAAAAAAGCTATTTTGTTATTTTCAATTATTTTATTTTGAATTAGTTTTTAAAATCTGTAATTTTTTTTAAGTCCAGATCCTTTATTGTATCCTTCAAAGTCCTGAATCTTTTCCTGGGCCTGGTTAGCTTTCTTTTTTTTATATACTTTCTTTTTTTAAATTAATTTTATAATTACAACTTTTTTTTTGACAGTACATATGCCTGCTAATTTTTTTACAGCATTATCCCTTGCACTCACTTCTATTCTACATTTTCTAAAGTAGGGTTTCTTAAACTTTTCCCACTCTTGATCTCTTTTCATCAGAGAAATTTTTATGCAACTCTGACTAAATAGGTATATAAAATAAGGATTCAAATCAAACATTTACTGAAACAAGTCATAATTAGAGACCCCCATATTCAGTTATGAGACCCTTGGGAACTATAGTTTATAAAGTTGGGATTTAGGACATTTTTTTTTATCTGTAATTGTTCATACCTTGGATTTTTTGTTTTGAAAACTCTCTGTTCCTATCCTTCGACAATGTATTTATTTGGGAATGGCTCTTAGTTTTATACATTCAAATTAGTTCTTTAAATATTTTGAACATAAGAACTATATCCGGGAACATTTTTTTTACCCAAATGCTTGTTTTCTTTCTCATTTTTAGTATATTATATTTGGCAAACTCAAATTTTTTTAGATATATCCATAAAGAAATTAGATTCTACCAAAGTTTGTATATTAAAACAAAGCAAAATGCATGATAGTATGGATATGATAATTCTTAAAAAGCATTTGTTGAACACTGACTGTTTGCAAGACCCCAGAGATAAAGTGATGAACATGAAAACAATGTGTCCTGAAGATATTCCATTGGAATAAAACAGACTGTACTTATTTTATCATTTCATTTAAAAAGAGATAATAAAATGAATAATGCAATTTATGGTAGCTTCAAATAAATGTAAAAATTTTGAAATTTTGCTGTTTTGGAAGGACAGAGGGAGACATGATTTTGAATTCCTTTTAAAAACCCTATGGGTTATTAGAAAAATACACTGCCACAAATTAAATATTGCTTCAAAATCATAATAGTATTATCATAAAGTAATTTATAGTAATAAGCTCATAAATTTTTGATCAAATAGGGACGTTAGAGATTTTCTAGTCCAGCCTCATTAGTTTCATTTTTAATTATTTGAATGATTTATTAAGTAAAAAGATTTGATATTCTTGAGAACATGTAAAAGAATATATTTTAAAAGAATTTAAATTTAATTTAATTTTTCTGTGATAGCCTATCAGGATTAATAAAGATAAGAGGATGGATATACATTACATACTTTTTAAAAATTAATTAATTCATTCATATATCTATCCACTTATTTACTTAGTGGCAGGAGGAAGATTCAGACAAACTCCTGACATAGATATTTCACAGCTTATAGCCTCCAAGAACTTAGCCTTTAAAAAATAATGAATGGAGGCAATGAAAGGTTGAGTGACTTCCCCAGGATTACCCAATATATGTCATAGGTCTTTTTGGCTCTGAAACCAACCCTCTATCCATAATATCATAAGATAATAATAGCTGTAATGATTTAGGCTCTTTACATACTTTACCTCAGCTGAGTCTCACAACAAGATTGGTAGGTAGATACATTAATTCTCATTTAACAGTTGAAGAGACTGAGGCTCAGATATGCCCAAGATTGAAAGCTACTAAGCATTAGATGATGGATTTAAGTCTGAGTCTTTATCACTCTAATAATTACTCTATAGCACTATCTCTGTAATAGCGACTTTTCAGGAGACTTTTTAATCTTTCTTATTTTCTTCATCTGTAAAATGAGGGGGCTGTTCTGGATAGTCTCTAGGGTTCTTTCTAGTTTTAGATATTATCCCAAGAAATCTCTCTTGGCCCCCATAACACACACACACACACACACACACACACACACACACATGTCCATCAGCAAACAGAAATATTCTGATTTGGATGTCCATTTGGTTAGACGGTGACAATCAGACTTATCAATGATGGTTCAAGCCCTTTGTCATTGGTATACCAAATGACTTTCCCATGGCTTTGCTCTTCAGTCTGATTCTAGTCATAAAGCTAGACATGGTTTCCAAGACATTGGATGAATCTTAAGAGAGTACAAAGGAAAGGTGTCCTAAAGGATGAGAAGGAACAAAGAAACTTCCCCCCTGGGATTTAAAAGTATCTACAGATGAATTGTTTAGCTAATGGATTAAGGTGTTTGCGGATGAAAAAGAAAGGGTGGATGAGTAACTTTGAGGATTAGAATCACTTTTATGAAGAAAAAAGGGCATTTTTAATGTTTCAACTCATACACCTTCATTCTATCATTTCAAGTTAGACATCTACTGTATGCAGATCATCTTGCCTGTTCTTGGGCAAGGAGGTGGTGGAGGGAGGGGATGAATGATGAAGATAAGTCATGTTCCCTGCTTTCCTGAAGCATAAAGTTTGTTATGGAGATAAGACACAAACTCAGAGAACTATAACATAAGTTATTCCATGTTAAGTGCACTAAAGTTTGGCAATATAAAATACTCTGTGAGGTCAGACTGGGAACTCCTTAGGGCAGGGACTCAGCTTTGCCTCTCTGAATTTCCAGTGCTTAGCACAGTGCTGGCACATTACAGGCACTAAAATACTAGAATAGCCCTTCATTGATAAGAAAAGACCTTCTTAAATACTGTTAAATACTGTTTGCTGACTAACTATAGATCGGGAGACTCAAGGAAGACTTCCTGGAGGAGGTGACATTTGTGATGGATTTTAAAAGATGAGAATTTAACAAGATAGCATTCTATACCTAGGAGAATAGTGTGAGCAAGGGGACACTGAGTGTGTGCAGGGAGCAGAGAAGAGTGGAGGTTGGGAGTTGGGAGCACAAAGTTTGTGGAGGAGACTATTGGAAGATAAGAAGTTCTGAAAAGAATTCCTCAGACTGTGAACTTCTTTAGCTCAAGTATCTTTTTGTCCTTTTTTGTATCCCTAGCACTTGGCACAGAGACTGAGACCCAAGAGATTCTCAGTAAATACTCATTTATTTGAATTCTACATCAGATAAAGGAGGCAGAATTTTGTCCTGCAGGCAATATTTTTTTCGAGCAGAGAAATCCTCAAATTCAGGTCCTCTGAATGTAGGACCAAGGCTTTGGCTATAAACTGCCACCTCATTTAGAATATTGGGACATATGTGGAAAGGCCATTGCATAGTCCTTACAAAAAACTGCATAGATGGCCCTCATTTTTTTGGGGGGGGGAGTCTCCATCTTATCCCTAACCCAACTAAAGACAAGGCCTAGGTAACTGATTGGCAACTCTTTAGGACTCTGGGAAGAAGCTGACCCATGAAACTTTGATATTTTCCTATTTTCAGCTTGTGATCCCAGAGACTTTGTGAGAAGTGTCTCTTTAGAAGAGATCTGAGACTCTTGATTGAGCCCTATTATTTCAGGAGAGCTTGAGACCAAGGAAATAAGCAATAAAATTGTGGCTAAAAACACAATTATGCTTCTCAAACCCTTTAGTTCCATAGTTTGTAAATCCTATAAGTTTTCACAAGAGAAATATTTGATTCTAGCATAAAAATTCCAATTCCTGTCCCTTCTAATTCAATAGGAGACTTGGGAGATCCTTTGATTGTGGGAGACAGAACTTGTGAAAAATGGGACTGTCAATTCTTGGGGCTGTTTAAGTACATGGTAAAACTTTATAAATACACCTTCTGAGGAATGCAACCCTTCTGCCTAGAGAGCGTGCCATAAATAATAATGATATTGAAAAATCCAGAGCTTTGAAATTCAAATCGGGTGACTTGACTCAATGCCTTTACCCTGTCCTTGTGTGGGACAGAGCCCTACTGTGGGTCATTAGGAAGCATGCTGTTAACCTGGCCTGAAGCTGCTGCAGAAGCAGCAGGCCCTGGCTGATTGGGACCCACAATGAGTCATTATTGCTAAATCCACAAGGGAAGCCAGATTTCCTAGCAAGCCAAGTTTATTTCTCTGCCAAGTGCAGGGAAGTTAGGATGGGGGTGGGAAAGAAGGGAGGCATCAGGCCTGGCCGACAGACAGCGAAAGTTGCCAGAGACTGGAATCCAAATGGATGTAGCTACGAGGGTGATATCGAGGAGGGATGACTAAGCTGAAAAGGACAGATGGAAGGGGGAGGGTACCCAAAGTTACTTCCTGGGAGAATCACTCTGAAGTTGGATAGGAATTGTTATAGTTGGTCAATGTGATGATGAGCTGATGAGTGACAGGATCATTGAATATTTTGCAGACTAGTTATTCCTGTGTAACAGCTGAAAAAAACTAGGGCCCAGATTAAGTGTGTGACTTGCTTAACCTTGAGCAGGCAGCGAGCGGCTGAGCTGATCCTCAGAGGTTCTGCTGTGTGCCATCTGGGTGATCCTGGGAGACCGAGCTACTTGGAAACTCACTTTTTTCATCTACAAAATAAGACAGTCGAGACCCTTTGATTATGAAGTCTCTGTTTCTATGATCTTCCCAAAGTGGTCACTTCTAAAGGGTGCCATAGAAGGATGCAGTTTGTATCTTTAGAGGGAGTGCTCACAAGGACTAGGTCATCGATCTAGGTGAATCGAAGAGCTATTCAAGTTTCTCTGAAGGAGGCACTGCTTTCCCAACAGGATTACCAGCAATAACCACCTCCCACTTTGTGTTTTTCCTTCATAGGTTCTTTCTTGAGGTTTATCTGAGCCTAAGGGTGGGGGAGGGATTACATTTTCTGGTGAGAAAAAGGAGCAGGAGATTCATGACAGGAGGTGAAAGGTGAGTATGACCATCCGATCAACTCAGGAGCTCTTACTATGGATCAGAAAATCCACAAAATTGCACCCTGGGTAATCTCATTCTGACAGTTTGACACTTAACTGAGAAAAGGGTGGTGGAGAGGTAGCAAAGAGTCAGTAATATAGGACTCCTTCCTTATTGGTGGGGAATAATTACTTCAATTCCTGCACCCTTGTAAAGATTCAGAACAACAGGTGAGAGTAGGAGAGAAGAGAGATCCAAGTCTGGCATTGAGAGAGAACACATATAATCCCAACTTCTCTTTAGGATTCTGGAGAGAGAAAGACTCTGGGAAGAAGCTGACCCATGAAACTTTGATATTTTCTTATTTTCAGCTTGTGACCCCAGAGACTTTGTGGGAAGTTCCTCTTTGGAAGAGATCTGAGACTCTTGATTGAGCTGAGTTATCTCATTCCCAACGGGAAAGCTCATTACTCTGCATATTGTCTAGTACAAATTCTCTTATGTATACGATCGCTGATTCCTGTTTTGCTGTTGATTTGGGTAAATGTTTTTGTTGTTGTTAACGGTGGTGGGTTTTTCCTTTTTATTTTCTGCATTTGCTATATGTGTGGACTGGCATTTGGTAGGAAGGAGGTCGTCTTGGATATGAAGTTTGAGACTCTCATTCCCCATTAAGACGAGCAACCGGGAGTTTGTTATTATCATTCAGTAATTCACTCATATCCAACTTTTCATCACCCCATGGATCACTGCATGTCAGTGCTGTCCATGTGGTATTCTTGGCAAAGATACTGGAATGGTTTGCCATTTCCTTTTTTAGTGGATGGAGGCAAATAGAGGTAAAGTAACTTAATTAGGATCACACAACAAGTAAATGTCTTGTATTCAGTCTCACCCACCAAGTACTCAATCCAGCAAGCCACCAGCTGCCTCTAATTGGGAGTTTAGCTTGAACCTAAAAGTAACTTCCTCAAAACTAATACATCTTTTTACAGGTAAGGAAAATGAGACCCAAAGAAATGAAATGATTTGCCTAATGTCACATGAAGAATAATCCTGAGAGTCCGGATTTGAATTCAGTTCTTCTGCCCATGGAACTGCCATTGCTGCTGCAATGTAAGCTCTGGAGAACGGGGACCATTTCACTTTTGCCTTTGTATCCCTAGTGCCTGGCTTAGAATCAACATTGAGTAAATGCTTATTTGTTGGTTCCTGCAAATGAACGGAAGCTCGAGTCCATGAACAAAATGCCATTTGAAACAGCGCCGCTTCCTCTGAGGAGATTTGGGTGTCAGACATCTGGAGTCCTGGAAGAGCAGGACCCTCAGAAAAGCTCACTTTTTTGCCTTCTCCATGAACAATTCAGAGAGATGCCTTTCTTTGCATTCTGGGAATAGAGAGCAAGAGAGGGCTGAATCCACCTCAAGACCAGGGCTGCTCAAGCCAAGAGGGGAAGGAAGCAAAGAAAGCTCAGATCCTGGAGCATGGGCCATGCATTTCAAACTATGGGACTCTATTCCCTGGCCACGGAAGTGGTTTGTTGCCCTAGAAGGTCAGGGTCTTTGCTCTGTGCCACGGGCTGGCTACTTCTCTCTCCTTGCTGGGTCCTGGTGGCTCTTGCAGCCCAGCTGGTAGAGGGCAGGAAGGAAGGGCGGATCTGTCCTGAATTTCCTGTCTTGCTGTGAGTCACTGATACAGAGTGCTTTTCTTTGGTCTTTAGTTGACTGCTATCAGAATGGTAGGAAAGTGGCCAGAGAAGTCAGAGGGGAACAATAGTCAAGCTTCATGACATTGCTGTCCCTCCTGAGTAAGAGAAATTTGGTCCGTGGCTCCTGCAAAGGGAAGCCCATCTGGGTCACAGGAAAGTCCAATGGGGCTCACCATGTCTACCTGCACTCATATGCTTACTGACTCTGAATAAGAGTATAGTGATACCCTACGGGGTAATGCAAAGCTACTTTTTATGGAAGCAGGACACCCAAGCAGGAGATCTGACTGAGCTGTATGACCTCGATACTTAGCACAGTGCCAGGTTGACTGATAAACTCTGGTCTATCTGGCTAAGCCATAAACTCATCACTCTGAGCCTCCGATGTCTGGAGCTACCTTGGGGGTAAAAAATAAACTTCAGAAGCACAAAGCATGAATGTGCGGAGAGATAGCAATTTATCTGAAAAAGACTGGGGGATTTTAGTCCATGGCAAAGCCATCAGATCAACGGTGTGATATGATATGGTGATAGAGTGCACAACAGTTATATGGGGGAATTGATAATAGAGCCAAAGATTTGGAGGTGAAAGGGACCCTCAAAAGTTACTTAGCCTAGCCTCCTCATTTCTCTAATGAAGAAAAGGAGGATGAAAGTTTCTCAAAGTCTCCTAGGTGGCTACTGGAACAAGTGGGATATGAAAGCAGGCCCTCTGATTCCAAACCTGGAGCTCTTTCTACTCTATTAAAAATCTGCTGAAAGGATGTTGAGATCCACAGAGGTGGGAAGAGAAAGGAATAAGCATTTTTATTATACTTACTAAATGCCACACACAAAGATTTCCTCATTTGATCTTCCCCCAAATCCCATGAGATAGGTGCTGTTAATATTCCCATTTTACAGTTGAGGAAACTGAGGCAAACAGAGGTTAAGTGACTTGCCAAAAGTTGGAAAATGTCTGAGACTGGATTTGGACTGAGTCCAGCCCCAGCGCTCTATCCATCAAATCCCTTAGCTGTTTCTGCCTCCCAGGAGAATACTTTTTGAGGAAAAAAAAGCAGTCTCTCATACATGTGAGAAATAAAACAAAAGGGACAACCTTATCTTGGAAATAACAGTAGAACAAAAGAATTAGAAGTGGTTTTTTAGAAGTCAATAAATCCAATCTCTTGTGAAAAAGTTTAATTTCATATTTTGTGAGTAAAGCTTGACATGGAGCATTTGAAAACTGATGAACTATCTGAAACTGTCCTTTGCATGACTGACTCATGGAGTTAGCATGAGAAGAAACCTGGGAAATCATCTGGTCCAATACCTTCATCACAGGTGAACAAACTGAAGCTGAGAGACAGTAAGTGGCTGGCCAAGTTGCAGAAATGGGATCTGATCTGGTTCCCAACCTGGAAGCATTTTCCCAGTGTCCTTCCTCTACAAAAGATTGCTACCTCTTCTAGTAACTCAATATGTGATCTTGGACAGCTCCCTTTGGCTCTCGAGGTCTTATTTCAGAATCTGGTCTATAGAGATCATACTTCAGAGAGGCTCTCCTAAGGCCGATGTTGGAATCCAACGCCATAATCTGTCCAGGCTTTGCCAAGCTGAAGATGATTGATAAACACTCCTAGCATCACTAGCTCCCTGTCTCCTAATCGAGGTGAAGGGGAGGGGCAGGCAGAGAAAGGAGAGACGAAAATTGATTCACTCCAACAGTCTGGCCAATGGGGGAAAATTGGGTAATTGCTGCACCCTGGATCTGTTTGTTCTGACTCTCGGAAATTATGTCAGAATGGACTGATGGAGAGGGAATCATTCTGTTTTGTTCCTTTCATTTTTCCTCATCTCTAACACATCGTAGCAAATAGTGACTTGATTCTAGGGCTCTCGTGTGCAAACTGCTGAGAATTCAGCTGTGCCAGACAAAAGCCACTGATAGAGGCTTGTCAACCACAGCCCCATTGAGGAGGGCCAAGGGGGAGTGATGGAAGAAGCTGAAATTTATGCTCATAAGTTTGTAACTCTTAAGAGAGACAAAGTAAACTAGAAGAAAGTAAAGCCAGGAGAATGCAAAGGTTTTATATTGGTTTCTCGGTCAGAGTTTCTTCAGATCTTTCTCTTGTTTAAAAAGTATTCAAATCAATTCAAAAGACTTTTATTAGTCACTGAGTACAATCTTAACCCTGGATCTATGAATTCTGTATGTGCTGATACTCTAGAGCAGGGGTTCTCAAACTACAGCCTGCTGGCCAGATGGGGCCCCCCGAGGACGTTTATGTGGCCCGCCGGGTTATGGCAAATGGGCTGAGAGGCGGAGACAGAGGGTGAGCTTTTGTTTTTACTATAGTCCGGCCCTCCCACAGTCTGAGGGACAGTGAACTGGCCCCCTATTTAAAAAGTTTGAGGACCACTGCTGTAGAGTGAGAGAAAGACAAAATTAGAGTCTTGGTCTTTATTGAGTTGGTTCCAGTCTTCCCTTGTGATCCAACATATACCCAACATGCAAGGTAAGTTGAGGAGAGGGAGAACCCTGAAAATTGCAGCATCGACTATTGAGATATATCGAATTTTATTCAATTCAGTAGTGTTTTATTATTAGATTCTAGATCTGGTGGAAGCAACTGTGGACTCAAAGACCAAATCATTCTTCTTGGATAGCACGCTTTGAAGAAGAAAAGGCTGTTGGAAAGAAGGTGTTAGGATGACACAGATTCAAATTTCACCTTCTACCCCTACTAGCTGAGTCAGTTAAGTGTTGTCAGCATCATTGATTAAATACCTACTCTGTGCTAGATAAAGGGGATGCAAAGAGAGGCAAAAGTAGTCTCTAAGGTCAAGGAGCTCCCAGGCAGACAATGTAGAAAAGCAAGATGGAAAATGGAAGAACTGCAATAATGACTAGAGGGCAAGAATAGGCACTAAGGGATGCGAATTGAGCTTCTTGCAGAAAGTGGGATTTGAAGGCAGACACAGGGAAGGGGAACGTTCCAAGTCTGGGACACAGCTGAGCTGGGAGATGAAGTGTCATGGCTAAGGAACAACAAAAAGGTCAGTGTTACTGAATCTCAGGGTGTTGGGCGTGAGGGAGGGATGAAGCAGTGGTTCTCAAACTTTTAAAAATAGGGGGCCAGGTCACTGGCCCTCAGATTGTTGGAGGGCCAGACTATAGTAAAAACAGAAGCTCACACTCTGTCTCCGCCCCTCAGCCCATTTGCCATTACCCAGCGGGCCCCATAAACATCCTCAATGGGCCACATCTGGCCCACGGGCCGTAGTTTGAGAACCCCTGAATGAAGGTATAGGAAAACTAAAAAGGCAGGAGGGAATCAGGATATGAAGGGTTGTGGTTAATCAACAGAGAATTTTATATCGAATCCTGGAATTTATTGGATGTGGGGTGACATGGTCCGAGCTTTAACAACTAAACGGAAGCTGGATTGTAATGAGAAGAGACCTGGCTAGGGACCCCAACCAATAGTCCAGATTTAAGGTGATGAGGGCCTGTTCCAGAGTGGTAGCAGTATCAGAAGAGAGAAGGAGTAAAAGAGGAGAAATATTAATAAGCTAGAATCTGAAAAGAGCTAGCGAGAGATTGCATGGGAGAGGTGAAGTTGAAAAGTCAAGGATGATCCCTGGAGTGGGTGTCTGGGAGGACAGATATGGCCTCAAACTAGGGCACGATAGGGAAATCTGGATTAAGGAACAAATAGAGAAGTTAGAAATGATGGATGGAGGAGATGGGGAAGGTCAATCTGCCTTTACATGTATTGACTTTAATATGTCTGTGGGATGTCTGGTTCAAGATATTCAATAGGCAAGATTGAGGGCCCTCTGGATTTTAGTTTTCTTATATGGAAAATGAGAAGGCCTTGATGGCCTTAGAGGCCCCTTCCAACCCTAAATCTATTATCTTGTGTACTGAGATAGGCAAATATTAATGTAATTTGACAGATAACACGAACAATGGAAGACCCCAGAATAATGCTAACTGATATCTAACTAACCTATCTCTCTGCCTACCTCTATCTTCTATCTCTCTATCCGTCTACTTTTCTTTTTATCTAGATATCCATTCAAACATCTATTTACAGAGCTACCTTTACGTATCTATTCATATTTATTAGTAGGGATAAGTATATGGGAAGGACTTAGTGGTTACTGATTAACTGATGTTCTCACTCTTGAATAAAATGTAAGTTGGCCTATTTCAATTCAATAAATACCTATTAAATCCTCATTATGTATCTGGCACTATGGAGTGCTAGGGACAGAGGGACAAAAACAGACTTCACATTTACTAGAGGGAAAACATGAGTGTTGAGAAAACATTTTTTAAGTGCTCCAGGACCCCTGTGCCAAATCAAGACAGCCCATCTGACATTTTTGGAGGGGTAGACAGTATATAGAGGGGAATTCTGGGAAGGGAGGGAGAAGTCCCAGGATATGGAGCGGAGCCACGGAGTGGTCCTTTACATCACTTTTTTTTTTTTTTCCTCTAGAAGCAAAAATAGTATTGATTTGATCATTATCAATTTAATTACTAGGTCTAGAATGGGAGGTAGAAAAATGTGTGTGAGTGTGTGTGTGTGTGTGTGTGTGTGTGTGTGTGTAGAGTTGGGCTAATTTCAAAAGCTATTGTGCTCCAACACAGCCTTGAGAAATATTTCCTCAAACTCATTCCTAAGGGCAGGGAGGGATAAGATAAAGGGAGTTTGGGGGCAATCATTTACTCCCTGAGGACTTTGAGCAACTCACCTCTCATAGTCCTAGTTTTCTCTTCTATCCAATGAGGCAATGAGACTATATGACCTCCATTTTATCTGAGAAGCAATAGGGAGTCCCATATCATGCAATTAATTATTCCCTTTTCCCTATTCCCATTCCTGCTGGTGATCATTCAAGGTGAAAATAAGAATCTTCCCTTTTGATCAGCATGGGGTGCTCTACTGACCTTATCAGAGCTCTGAAGATTGGAGGGGAAATTCATGGAACAGAGAAGGGAAGCCTAGTTTTCAAGGCTCTGAAGAAAGTTGAGAAATGAAGCGAACGCCTCAGTCCCAGCGTGATCCCGGCACAGACTAATTCTGCCTGGAGTCCGGCCTTCCTTCTGTCTAGGCAAGCCCTTTTCACTACACACCATGGAAGTGAGAGATTGATAGGGGCTTACGGGCAGTACACTAGGTAAATACACAGCATTCTTTCCTACAATTTTGGAAGCTCATAAACGTTGGGTTCCTGCTCTATTTACACAGCAAAACCATAAACAGTGCTTGAACCAAGTGAATACTCAAAGGCCAGCTTGAATAGTTGAAAAAGACCATAAATCTTTAAATTATAAAGGGCTTTTATTGTGTTTGTCAGTGGTAGCTAATTGCATTCCAGTTTTATCTGTGTCGAACATAGGATCAGGGCAGTTAAAGCTGAAAGAGACCCTAGAGATAATGCCTTGTAACCCTTTAATTTTACAAATGAGGAAATTGAGGGGGGGGGGGAACACAATGAAGAATGACTTGTCTAAAGTCACCTAGATAACAACTAGACAGTCCAGGCTTTGAAGGAAGGGTAGTTCCAAGGAATCAGCATGATTGGGAAGGCAAGGATCTGGATTCAAATGTAGACTTGGCTTCTGGCTATCGTGACTTAAGACTTCTAAAACAAGAGAACTGGGTTAGAAGATGTCTTAGGCTTCATCCAGCTCTTCTTGGTTTTTTTAATGAATTTGTCTCCATATCTAGTATTCTGACCATTCCACTTGCCCCTTTCCAACTGGAATGAAATTTGGTGGTGGTGGCAGCTAGTAGTTGGTTAGGAATTTATATCCTGGGAGAACATAATGAGGGCATAGCCCTTCATATTCATTCTGAATATTCCAGTTAGAGAGGACTGGAAATTCTCATTTTAACACATGATTTTTTAATCTGCAAGTAAATAGTTAATGAAGATGCTCTAATAATATTAGCAAGCTGGCAAGGTTTTTATTTTATTCTATTCTGTTTTATTTGTATGTGTTTATATTTAGAACACCAAAGGAAAGGGATGGTCAATTTAAATAATTCAATGACTTTGGATTTTTAGAAGAATCAGGGCTGTTCTTTCTTTCTTTCTTTCTTTCTTTCTTTCTTTCTTTCTTTCTTTCTTTCTTTCTTTCTTTCTTTCTTTCTTTCTTTCTTTCTTTCTTTCATTTTTTTCATCTATCATCTATTTATCCATTTACTCATTATCTCATTCACTCACTCATTATTTATTTATCCACCCATTCACCTATCTCACCTATCCCCCTTCTCTGTGTGTATGTCTCTGTGTCTCTGTGTCTGTCTGTCTGTCTCTGTCTCTGTCTCTGACTGCCTGTCTCTATCTCTGCCTCTATCTCTCGATGCCAAAGGAAAAAAAAATGCTTACTACAGGTAGTTTTTATTATTCACAGTTGACTTTGCTAAGTATGTAATGGGACCACATTTATCCCACTGCTTAAGTTATTTTATGGAATACTTGAAACTCATTTCTATTTGGAAAGGAATCCAGTGAAATGTGAAGGGCAATTGTTTGAGATCTTGGTTCTGTATTTAACTACTCACATGACTATGGATAAGTCACTTAACATTCCTGTGTAGAACTGGCACATTCTAAGGTCTCTTCCTGCTCCTAAATTGTGAAGATCTTGTTTAAAGTCACAGGATGTTCCTGTTGTGTGATTTTGGGAAATCATTTAATCTTTTTCAAGCCTCAGTGTCTCCATCAGGAAAATGAAAGGGTTGAGTTAAATGGATGCCAGGTTTCTTCTAGCTGTAATTATAGGATCCTTTTTATTGCTGCTAATAGTTTTATTCCTAGAGAGAGTGTAACTATCATGTTTGTTTGTAGGTATTTTGGCTTTTTAATATATCAGAATTGTTTTCTATCCTTTACACAAAATTCACCTTTGAAATCTAAGGACCATGCATTGGGGAACCTAACATATTGATGACAAACCTGAGTAGATCAGGGGACATTTGTATTTATTCTAATATTTATTACTTCTATAGCCTTCAGCAGTCATGTTACCCTTCAGAGTCTGTTTCCTGATTGGTAAAAATGAAGGCAATCCATATGCATCTCATGTCATAGAGCTATGAAAAAATTCTTTTGCAAATGTTTGGTGTTATAAAATTGGCAGATGTGATGCTCGGGTCAAGACCCTTAATCTCTCTCAGGCTGTTTCCTCCTTCCTGTGCTATCTGTAAGATGCTTTGTAGGTTTAATTCCCATGACCACAAACAACTCTGATATTGAAAGCAAACAAAAGAAGTTTTGGTCACGTCCAGTGTTTTCAAAATAAAGAAATGCTCAATGGGATGAATGCACCCTCCTTATTTAGCCATTCCTCAGGTGATGGACCCACGTGAGTTTCCAAGTCTTTTCTTTATCTAAAAATAATAATAATTTCCCTTTGGTGTCATGAAGTTTGTTTGAATTAGTCCTATTCCTTCCGCAGTATTTTCCTGAGAATGTTCCCCTAGTTTTGTGGGATGTTGGGAAAATTGTTCCTACAGTTTTGCTCCTTTAACAAATATCCATTCAAGTATAGCTGGCTAGTTGATATCAGCTAATAGTTAATGAAGGAATATACTAGTGGGGGCCCATAGCATTACAAAGATATTCCATATCCTTAAAAGTTACCTATAGAACAATGAGGAGACAAAGAGCTTAGCCATGCCCTAGGGATTCATTCTCCTAGTGCATCAGGGTTGGGAGAGTGCAGCTTGAAGTCTATGCTAATATTTTTATTTTCACTCTGGTCCTAATTGATCTGGGCAATATTCATGTATGATTTCTTTGATCATCATTTTCAGGAAGTCCAGTGAATCTTAATTTGTTTCTCCTTGATCTATTTTTCAGACCAGTTGTCTTTGATAGTGGATATCTTACATTCTCTTTTCTTTTTTGATCTTTTGTTTTAAAGTGTCTTTTAAAAAATGTTATTTATTTTTTTAAAAAATTATTTTATTCTGAACTTAAGAAATAAATCAAACATTTCCTTTATATAGCAGAAAAAAAAAGATAATAGCACATGAAACTTCAAATCTATTATGTATAACTTGCTAGTCCTTTTAAATATGTAATAAAAGTATATAGCTTTATTCGCCTTCCCCCATTTCCCTCTTGCACCCCTGAGATAGTTAGAGATGGCTGCCACAGACATATATACATATATATATATATATATACACACACACACACACATAGACATATACATATGTGTATATATACATATATACACATATGTATATGTCTATGTGTGTGTGTGTTTTAATCATCCTATACATACTTTTTTATCAGATTTTTTTCTCTGGATACAGATATTCTCTCCCTTCATAGGTCTTTGAAGTTCATTTGTAATAGTCAAAATGACTTAGTCACTCAATATTGGTGTTACTTTATACAACATTCTCTTGGCTCTATTCATTTCACTTGCAAGTCTATCCATGTTTTTTTAAGATTATCCAACTCATCATTTCTCATATATTTTTATATATTCTGTCACAATTATACCACACCTCGTTTAGTCATCCCCCAATTGAAGAGCATCCATGCTTTCTTTGTTCTTTGCTGCCACAGAGAGCTGCCATAAACATTTTGGAACCTATAAGTTCTTTTCCTTTTTTCTTTCTTTAATCATCTTTGGAAACAGACCTCATAGTGGGATTGCTGGGTCAAAGAATTTAGTCAGTTTTAAAACTCTTGGGATATAATTATAGACCACTCTACAAATAGTTGGATCAATTCATAGTTTCACCAAAAGTGTATTAGTATCCCATTTTTCCCATATCCCCTTCAACATTTGTCATTTTCCCCTTTAATCATTTTAACCAATCTGATAGATATAAAATCATATCTTAAAGTTGTTTTAATTTGCATGTCTCTAATCAATAATGATTTAGAACATTTTTATATGATTATAAATTTTAAAAAATTTCTTCATTGGAAAACTACCTGTTCATATCCATTGATCATTTATGAATTGGGGAATGACTAATACTCATAGATTTAACCATTTTTTATATTTGAAATAAGATCTATTTCTCAGAAACTGGCTATTAAATCCCTTCCCTTCCTAATTTTCTGCTTTCATTTTGATCTTGGCTACATTGTTTTTATTTATACAAATTCTTTTCAATTTAACTTTAATCAAAATTATTTATTTTGTACCGCACATTATTTTCTATCTTTTGTTTATTCATAAATTGTTTGCCTATACATCAGTCTGATAGGTAATATGTTCCATGTTCTTCAAATTTTCTTGTAATATCTTTATGTTTTTAGATCTTGTATCCATTTTGACTTGTTTTGGTCATAAATGACATAAGATATTAGTCTATTCCCAATTTCTGCCAGACTGCAAACATTTTTATCATTTAATGAATTCCTATTTCCCCCAATTTAAGTTTTTACACATGTCAAGCCCCATATTTACTATCATTATTTGCTGCTGTACATTTTGTGTTTATTCTGTTCCACTGATCTTTTTATTTCTTAGCCATTATCAGTAGTCTTGTCAAATTTCTGCCTTATAATATAGTTTAAGATCTGATACTATTAAATCTCCTTCCTTTATATTTTTAATTAGTTCCTTTGATATTTGACTTTTTTCTTCTAAATGAATTTTGTTGTTTTTTTCCTAACTTTAAAAAAAATTTTTGCTGGGATGGTATTGAATAAATAAATTCTCTTTTTATTGGCTCTGCCTACCCATGAATAATTAATATTTCTCCAATTATTTAAGTCTGATTTTATTTCTATAAAGTTTGTTTTAAAAATAATTTTGTTCATATAGTTCACAGATTTTTTGGGGCAAGTGTACTCCCAGGTTTAATATTGTCTTAAATATTCTAAAATTTCTAGGGTCTCTCCTGCTCATTACTGATTGGTCTTTTTTGAATTTTCTGGAAGTTTACCACCTTCCATACATTCCCATATTCCCACATTCACCACTGTTGCTCCTGCTTTTTTTCTAATGTACCTCTTTTCCTGACCTCCCCCCATGGAGCCCTATTCTTTAACTGTCTTGGGATATAGAACTTTGTAGAGTGCATTTATCTATGGCTGTTCTCTCTTCCCCTTGGGAGATTTCAAGCTTGTTGGCCGGTGCTGGAGCTGGCTTTGCTGGTAGTATCCCCTTTCCTATTGCCCATGGATGTTTCAGTAACTTTTTGTGCAGTTCTGTGATAAGAGACATCACTTACTATAGTTCCCTATTTTATTTCTTGATCATCATTCAGTCATGTGTTATTTTTAGATTTTGGCCGGTGTTTAGGAGGTCAGTTGCCAGGCTCAGATGGCAATTCTGCTCTGAAGTTCCTCATAATGATCTTCCCCAATTATTACTACAAGATTATACAATTGCGTAATTCAGAACTTTCTTCCTTCATTGTCTTCTTTCTTGGAGATGCACAATGTCTAATAAAGTTGTGTACTAGAATGTTTAGAATTTATAAAAACATATTTATAAATAGAGATATGATATATAAAATTTAATTTATATATAATATAATTTCCATGAAGGGAGGCCAGGAAGGGAGGTACATTAGAAAAAAAATATATAATTTTAATTTATATATAAATATATTTATAAAAATATAAAACAAAATAATGTTGAATCAATTCCTTGGCAATGACTTAAAGGATTAAGTTCTCTGAATTACTGAACAAATTCAAAGTTTATTTAGAATATATATACATATGTATATATGTGTGTGTATACCTATATCTATATCTATCTATCTATCTATCTATCTATCTATCTATCTATCTATCGAGACAGAGACAGAGAGACACAGACACAGAGGCAGAGACAAAAAGAGACAGACAGATAGACACATACATACACACACAAAACAGTAATTATAAAAACCATGGACAATCATTCTGACCCTGCTGCTCTTTTTTCTGATTCGTCAGATTCTCCCAGAACCATTTAAAGGAAATTGTCCAGGCCAGCCACCTTCACTTCTTCCTTTCTTTCTCTCCCTTTTTCTTTTCCTCCTTCATGACTCTTAGAGCGCCTTCTCTGACTTCCCAGATTTCCTTTTTTTTTTTTTTTTTTTTTTTTTAATTTTCCACCCTTTCAGCTTTTTTTTTTTTTTTTCTTTTTTTTTTTTTTAATGTGTTGTTTTCTATCATTAGAATGTAAGCTCCCTTAGGGCAAGACCTGTCTTGCTTGCTTGTCTTTAATCACTTAAAACAAATTTGCTCAGTTGTTGACTTGACTGGCATTGGAAATTTCTTTGTAAAGTCTTGATAATCCTTTCCCTTGATTTAAATGCTAAATATACTCCAAGAATAAGTTAGGAAAGGGATATTTCAAAACTTTTTTTTTTTTGGGGGGGAGAGATATTTTCATTTTCTCCCAACCCTGCTAGAGTCATTAGGGGATGGGGAGGGGAAGTTTGTGTCTGCTGATAGGGCAAAGAGTATGTGCATGAGTGTGCATGTTGATGGGGGAATAGGGAAGAGGGAAAGGGGCTGTGCTTATCACTGGGCTCCTGAGTGTAGTCAGCAATCAGACTGTCTATACTCAGAGGCCCACTGGAAACACCAGCCAACTTAAGGGCAAGGGAATCTGACGTTGAAACTCAAAGAAAGGGGAAAAAATGTTGACACAAGGACAGGTTCTAGACTGCTCTTTGGGACCTCTTGTTGCTACATTTCTAAAGGGTACTCAGCAGTCTAAATTTAGCCATTCAAGGGATAGTTTTGTGGAAGGCAAGTGGGTATAAAATGAAAAAGTTCATTTTACTATACGTAGAAAATAATAGTTTTCAAGTCAGCTCTTGCAACCATCCCCCTTTTAAAAAAATTCTGCTTTCATACACTTATCTATCCATGTTTCCAATAACATGGAAGCCCTTTTTTCATTACCGTCTTTTAATTATTTGCTTGTGAAATAATTTTAGGTGATTGAAAACTTTTCAGTAAATTACCTTCCATCCACTACCTCCTTTTTCTTCCACCATGAAAAGCTGACTTTTAGGGCAGTTTGTCAATCCTGCTGAAGGACTGACAATCCTGTGTGTGTGTGTGTGTGTGTGTGTGTGTGTGTGTGTGTGTGTATGTGCATGTATGTGAGTATGTGATTGTATGTGTGTGCATTATGTATGTGTGTGTGTGTGTGTGTGTGTGTGTGTGTGTGTGTGTGGAAGTAGCCTTTCTTCTGCCATATCCCCCTTTCTTCACACACTCATTGCCATCCCATCTCCTGCCTGTTTTTCTTTGAGAACATACCTCCCCATACCTGGAGTCTGCTTCTTCCCCACTTCCTCCCCACCTTTTAGGAGCCCATCCTCCATTGGAAGTATTACTCAAGAACCATGTTCTGTCAGAGATTTTGCTCTTCCTTCTCTTACTTTTCCTCATGTGACTCTGCTTTCTTCTCTCCGATGTGGCCATCTTCTCATCCCATGCTGCCCCAGCAGCCTTCTTCTTCCTGTTTTCCTCTTCCATCCTCTTTTTATGTATATGTACTCTCTTCTCTCTATAACAACTTCTTTTTTTTTTTTAAATAAAGATTGTTATTTTCAAGTATATACATGAATAATTTTCAACATTCACTCTTAAAAATCTTGTGTTTTAAATTTTTTCCTCCTTTCCCCCACCCCTTCCCCTAGATGGCAAGTAATCCAATACCCAATATAGATATTTCCACAATTACTGTGCTGGACAAGAAAAATCAGATCAAAAAAGAAAAAAAATGAGAAAGGAAACAAAATGCAAGCAAAGGACAGTAAAGGAGTGAAAATGCTGTGTTGTGGTCCACACTCAGTCCCCACATTCTTCTCTTCATCACGAGATCATTGGTCTAGTCTGAATGACCTCATTGTTGATAAGAGCCATGTTTATCATAATTGATCACCATATAATCCTGCTATTGTGGTTTAGAATCACCTGCTAGTTCTACTCACTTCATTTAGCATCAGTTCATGTAAGTCCCTCCAGGCCTCTCTGAAAGCATCCTGAGGATCATTTCTTATAGAACAATAATGTCCCATAACCTTCATATCCCATAATTTATTCAGCCATTCTCCAACTGATGGGCATCCACTCAGTTTCCAGTTTCTCACCACTACAAAAAGGGCTGCCACAAACATTTTTGCACATGTGGGTCCTTTTCCCTCCTGTATGATCTCTTTGGGATACAGACTGCTGGGTCATAGGGCAAGCACATTTTGATAGCCTTTGGGCATAGTTCTGAATTGCTCTCCAGAATGGTTGGATCAGTATCACAATGTATCAGTGTCCCGGTTTTCCCACATTCCCTCTGACATTCATCATTATCTTTTCCTGTCATCTCAGCCAATCAGAGAGGTGTGTAGCGGTACCTCAGAATTCTATGACAGCTTCATGAGGGCAGCCAGTGCCTTGTATGTGCTCTTCTGTATTGAGCTCACTGCCTGGCACATTGGGAACACTTAACTATGAATTCTGTGCAACACCTGAATGCACATCCCCTGTGCTCTCAAACCTCCATGCCTTTGCTTATTCTATACCCACAATGCCCTTGGTCTCACTTTTCATCTATTGAATTCTTTTAGTCCTTTTTTTTCAATAATGTCTGACTGTGACCTCATTTGGGATTTTCTTGGCAGAGACTTGGAGTGGTTTGCCATTTCTTTGTCCAGCTCATTTTACAGATGAGGAAACTGAGGCAAAAAAGTTAAATGACTTGCCAAGGCTCACACGTTAACAAGTGTCTGAATCATATATGAACTCAGGAAGATAGCTGCCCTATTGAATCATTACTTATACTTTAAAGTCCATCTCAAACTCTACCTCTCCTACAGAGATTTCCTCATGCTCCCTCACAGGATGCAAATGTCTTTCACTTCCCATATGTGGACCTCTGTCTGAATCATATAGGGTGGCCATGCTGTCTCAGCCAGCTTTCTCTCAGTGTCTAGCCCAGAGAAAGCATTAGCTACATGAACTTTGAGTCAAATGGAGTGCAGTTGACTTGATTGGCCAGGCAGATGAATTTCCTTTCAAGACAGTCAAAATCTGGCCTGCTATGGGATGTGATCTAGAGTTTCCAGTGTCTGCCAACTTCCATGTCAAGATGGCCTTCACAATCGAAACAAGATGCCCTCTGGACCAAGTACTCTTCAAAAGTGACAAAGGCACACAGTCCTTAGAACTCTGAAGTGTCAAACTGAAAGGCAGAGAAGGAAAACCCCCCAGCATGTGGACCACAACCTGACAAACAGACAATGCACTATGTAAATGGCAGGGTAGGAGCAAAGAGGCTGATTATTCCTTCAGTGCCTCATTATCTCATCTCCATATTTATTTCACAGATGTATTCTTATTCCCTAGAGATTATTATGACTTTCTTAGGTCGAGAATCAATGTCTTATACATCTTTTGATTTTGCTATAGAACTGGGCCACTCATTTGCTCTATGACCTTGAAGAAAACACTGAATCTCTCCAACTTTTTATCCTCTGTAACAACAAGAAGCATTTGTATAGCACTTTAAAATTTGCAAAGTGCTTTAAAATATTATTCCATATGATGCTCCAAATAACCCTGTGAGGTAGATGCTATTATTATTTTCATTATACACAGAAAGAAACTGAGAGACCATCCATGGTGATAGGACTAATATGTATTTAAAGCTGAATTTGTACTTGGGACTTCCTCAATTCAAATCATGTACTTTTACCCACTATAACATTTTGGTGATTCCATCATTGGACTTGACTATCATTTTTAACCCACAGACTTCTCTTTCCTTAGGGAGAGGGAGTGGTTTAGGGGCAGAGAATTATGGCAAGGGGTCCAACAGGCTTTCAATAAGCAAACGTATCTTCTGTTGACTAAATTAATTACTTGTTTTACTCATAAATTCGTTAACATTTGAAAAAGTATATCTGGCATTAATAAAAAGAATTATTTAAGGGAGTAGTTTTGGACAGGTATTTCCTCCCTGCTTACCAATAGGACAGTGTCTCTTATGGATTCTTTGATGCTCTTCATTTAGTATTCTTCATACTAGAGAAAGATTGGAACCCTTCCAATGATTATTTTCTCAATTTTGTAAGTTCTTATGAGTTCCCTGGAAATATTTTCTGACCTGAAATACATATGTGGAGGTTCTTAGGGATTCTTTGATGTTCTTCATTTGATATTCTTCATACTAGAAAAAGGTTGGGATCCTTCCAATGATTATTTTTTTCAGTTTTGTAAGTTCTCTGGAAGTATTTTTTGACCTGAAATACATATATGGAGGTTCTTAGGGATTCTTTGATGCTCTTCATTTGGTATTCTTCATGCTAGAGAAAGATTGGGATCCTTCCAGTGATTATTTTCTCAGTTTTGTGAGTTCTTGTGAGTTTTCTGGAAATATTTTCTGACCTGAAATACATAAGTTCTTATGGATTCTTTGATGCTTTTTATTTGGTATCGCCATACTAGAAAAAGATTGGGACTTTTCCAAGGATTATTTTCTTAGTTTTGTAAGTTTTTATGAGTTGTTTGGAAAAAATTTTCTGACCTGAAATATAAGTCTACTTCCCTATGCCCACTGCCAGTAGAATATAAGCTCCTTCTGGGAAGGAGCTGTTGAGCTTTTTATTATAGGAAGGGGAGGGGAAGAGAGGAGAGGAGCAGTAATATTCTTGACAATCTTTTAGGTTTTTTTTTTCCAGTTATTTCCAACTCTCATGATCCCACTTGGGGAAAAATACTGGAATGGTTTCTCATTTTTTTCTCTAGCTCATTTTACAGGTAAGGAAACTGAGACAAACAAGGTTAAATGACTTGTCCAGGGTCTCACAGTTAACAAGTGTCTGAGGCAAGATTTGAATTTAGGAATAGGAATCCTTGTGACTTCAGGCCCAGTGCTCTATCTACTGAAATCAATACTGAAAACCGACCTTCCCTAATCAGCGGACAATAATCAAAAGTAATACTAAAGGACCGATTCCCTGTAAGCCAGGCTCCAAGCGAGGATCAAGTAATACAAAAAGGGATTTTGGAAGGAGTAAGGTTCCACCTCATTAGTCATGTCTCTGGTGCATGCTCAAAGAAAGAGGGTGCTCAGTCAGTGTTTCTAGAATCTCTATGCTCATTTTCGACAGAGCACCCAAAGCCGGATGACTTTTTTTTTTTTTTTTTTGTTTGAAATTGTTATAAAATGAGTTGAGTAAATTTCAGGCAGTCTGTTAGTGCAAGTTAAAAATAAATCAGAAAGTCTCTGGGTGAAAAATGAATGTTATCTCTGTGGCTATGACTAATTTCAAAGTATTAACTGTAGTTGTCTGAGACCCCAGTTCCCCTTCGCTGCAGTTTTTCTATTCTCATTAAAAATCTCATGAGTGTCACATGCAGGACACAAGACATAAAGAGAACACAGGTCCCCTGTTCATTCTCCTTCCAGTGAGCGAGTTTTCTGCAGGTTTTTTATATATTTTAGCTTTCTTACTACAATCCTATGTCCTGCAAGTCTGGGTCTTTCCTGTGCTTGTATTTTTATCTCTAATTTCCCCCCTTGAAGTCTCTCTGTCTCAGTCTCTCTGTCTCTCTGTATTTCTGTCTCTCTTTCTTTCTATGTCTCTCTTTCATTTTTTCTATGTCTTTCTGTCTCTCTCTGCATTTATGTGTATTTGTTCCCCCACCTCCCTTTCCCTTCTTCTTAGACCCCACTCCCTCTTCCTTATCCTTTCTATTTCCTCTTCCTCTCCCCTTCCCAGTTTTGGACTAGACCTGTGATGTTATCAGTACATAGAATGTTCAATGTGGAGCTACCTCCTACTAATTCACATCAATGACTATTTTGCAACTTAGAGTCTTGGTGAGTTGTTTCAGTCACTGAGAGGTAGAGGGACTTGCCCAGGGCCTCACAGCTCAGAGGCGTTAGACCTTCCTGACCAAGACTAAGTCCTCTGTCTTCTTGGCTTGCCTTTTTTGTAGTTATGAACTTAAAATCCACATGGACACACTTGAAGATTGCTTTCCTCTAAATAGCACTTTATTGCATCATGCGTTTCAAGAACGAGATATTGTATACAGTAGAATGGTATAGAGAGGCAAAAAGGAAAAAAAAAAATCTATCTTCCTTGGGCAGAACTGGGAGTGTCAAACAAACCAAGATTAGTCTTTTGTTACTTCCTGGAAGACCTTTATCTAACAGAGTTTGTATAAGAAGACCATTCAGCAGGATGTATCTTCAAAGTTGTCAACCACAACAGAAAGCACAATATGATATGAATAATTTGTCCCCATTTGAGACCTATTATATAGGGAATATCAATTTTTTCTCCCTATTCTTATGATGTTTGAATACTAGATTATGTTAGTTTATATATACACACACACAGACACACACACATACATATATACATATAGATATAGTTTACTTTAAATATTCTGCTTTCATGAGAGTCTCCAAGACTCATTTAGTCAATAAGCATTTATTAATTGCCTACTGGGTACCAGGCACTATACTAAGTTCTGATATTACAAAAAGATATGCATCTTCAAAGGACTCCCAGCCTAACAGAGACAGGAAAAGTCTAAATTTGGAATTTCTCAAAAATGCACGCCAGCCACCTTCAAGTTCCATTACTTGAATTTGATCAAGAAATCACAAGTTCATTGGGGAAATGGCTCTTATGACTAGGTAGGAATAATTTGTGATTGTAAGTAAGTTGTCTATCATGTTTGCATCGGATCTACTCCCCACCCTCCAAAAAATTGATGTTTTACTCTTATAAAGCTTAAGTATTCCTTCTGTAATCCTCTGGATGCTAATCATTTATTAACTGTTCTTTTCTTCTTCTTTTTTAAAAAAATAATATCACCAAAAACTTCAGTCCCATACCTAGCCAAATGATCATACATTCCAAATGAATCAGAGTGGAATTAATGAGATTGTGTTGTAGGCTGAGAATTCTACTGTGATTGTAAAAGTCATATACACCACGACAAAACTAAAGATCACACTAGCATTAGGTCTCTATTCCTTTGATGGGGAGGGGGGTCATTTTTCTCAAGCTATCCCTGATTTTTTTCCCCTAGAATCTTTCCTTCATTCTTTACAAAAAGAAACCAAAATGGAAAAAAAAAATATATATATATGTTTCCATTCCCTGTCAATAGCTCTTATTACTGATGATAGAAAGAGATATGGACATCAATACATCAATAGTTGTTTTGAAATTTGGCTTATTTTTAAGTTGAGTGCTACCTATACAGAGATGCTCTTACTTGAATTTTATCATTTCCTCCCTTTTAATACCTCTAGAAACTCAGAATCAAGATAAAGTGAGTTCTTTAGTCTTAGGCAACACGGTTAATGGATGGAAGGCCAGTCTTAAACACAAGAAGAAATGAATTCATTTCTTTCTTCTAATATGACTCTGTGTAGCCATGAACAATTCATGTGACCTCTCCATGTTCCAAGCAAATGTATAAGACAGTGAGTTATAGAAAAGTGGTCAACCTCCATCAGTGGAGATGGTTTCCATACTGGGAGTTCCCCCTACCAATAAAGTCTCTAGTCTATGGCAAACAACAGCAGTACAACAACAAAAATATGATTCACAGATTTTACTGCTTAATATGAGTTAGGGCCAAAGTATTATCCAGATTTTGTTCCTAAAAAGAGCATGGTAGGGAGACAGAGCTGGAGCCACTCCTTGGATATTTGCTCACAATTCTTACTTCTTTTGAATTATTTTATTTCACTTTCAGTAAAAGGTTAATTCAGTATTACCTGAACAAAATGAAAGAAATCTTGTTTAGTTTATTCTTATTTATCTATATATAGAAAATAAAAATTCATCCTATTTAGGTAATTAAAGCAGTCATCTATCATGTATTAAGTACCTGTTATGTATCAATCAGGTATTGAGTTTTGGGGAAGCTGAGGAAGGCAAAACCCCACAATCCTGCTCTTAAGGAACACATCTAGTGTGTGTGTGTGTGTGTGTGTGTGTGTGTGTGTGTGTGTGTGTAAGACAAGCAAACAAACACGTACACAATCATGGTATGTATTGGTTAAATTGGAGATAATTTCAGAGAGAATGAGTTAAGATTCAGGCTTGGGAAAGGCTTCTTGAATAAATTAGGACTTTAGCTGAGACTTGGAGGAAATCATGAAACAGAAATAAGGAGAAAGATGTTACAAGGATGGGGACAGCCAGGAAAACTACTCCAGTTGGGAGATGGAGTATCCTGGGTGAAGAACATCCAGAAGTTATAGCATTTCTGGAGGAAAGTATGGTGTTAAAAAATCTAGAAACACAGGAGGGAGATGGGTTATCGAAGACTTTATAAACCAAACAGAGGGTTTTATATGTGATATCAAAGGTAATCCAGAGTTATCAGAGTTTAATGATTAGGGGGGCCATCAAGGGTTCTAGGGTTTGTTGGAGCCATCTTGGACCATTTCAAGTGGAGAAAGAGAGAAGGAGAGAGAGAGGGAGAGAGAGAGAGAAGGAGAGAGGGAAAGAGAGAGAGAGAAAGAAAGAAGAAAAAGAGAGAGAGAAAATAAATTGATGATGACAATAAGATTATAAGCCTGAATGACTGGGAAGATGGTGGTACCCTCAATAATATAGGGGTATTAGAAAGAGGGGAAGTTTTTTGAGAAAGATAATGAATTTAGTTTTGGATCTATCAAATATAAGATGTTTATGAGTCATTCAATTGTAAATGTATAATATACACTTGGAGATACTAGAATAGGGGTCACTAGAAATATTTGTTCTAGGGAAAGAGATTTGAGAGTCATTTGCAAAGAAATAATATTTCATACCATGGGAGGTTTTGAGATTACCATCAAGGTATAGAAATAAGAAGGCAGTACAGAGCCTGTATTTAGAAGGCTTGACTAATAAAATAAATAAATATAAAAATATAAATAATAAATAAATAAGACAGAGAATGAGCAGTCATTCAGGTAGAAAGAAAACCAGGAGAGAACAGTGTCACAAAAAACCCAGAGAGAAGAATATTAAGGAAAAGAAGGTGATTGATCAGAGAAGTAAAAAATAATGATGCTTGAGAAAAGGCCATTGCATTTGGCAACTAACAGATCATTACTAATTTTGGAGAGAGCAGTTTTAGTTGAATTCTGATGTCAGAAGTCAGACTGAAAAGACTTAAGAAAAGAATGAGAGAAAGGAAATAGAGAGCCCTGTGGTAAATGGTCTTCTCAAGTTTAGACACCTAAGAGAGGAGATTATATATGTATGCATATATATGATGGAATGATAGCTAGTGGGGATCCAAGGAAGGTTTTTTGAGGATGGGAAAAGTGAGTTAGCTTTGACAATGAGAAAAGTCATCTTATGTGAGACTAAGGTGGTGACAGAAATCATCTGAGTGGTGCAATGTGAAAGGGGGTGGAGGGGAGACAGAGATCTTAGATTGGAGATCATGGGAAGGATGAAGAATACGGTCTGGAGTTTCAAGACAGAGGGAGAAGGAAATGACAACAGATGATGATCAGATAAAGAAATTTCAAAGTTCACCGATATAGAATTGTTATATTTATGAGTGATGACCATTCCTGTGTAGAGCTGGGGTATAGAGACCACTGAGGGAATACTAAGAGGAGTGTTCTAGAGCTCAGCAGAAAAGAGCTTCAAGGAAGTAGATGGATGGAGTATATGGATTGAGTGAACCTTCCAGGAGGAGAGATGGCTGAATCATGAGGTAGAGACAGAGCTGGGAAGTGGCAATAGGGGTAAGTAGGACAATAAAACCATCAAAGGGCTTTCATTTCTCAGTGGTTTTATTCGATTTGCACAAGCTATCTCCCAGATAGGTTCTTTATGCTTTAAAGCTCTGTCATGCTATTGGTTTGGGTGGTTTAATCCTCACAGATTGAAACTTGGCGAAAGGTTTTTGTGAATTGTTGTGGCCAAAATATTCTTGGTTCTGCCCAGTGATGTTTTTTTTTTTAAGTCCATCTAGATTAACCCTCAGACAATAAATTACAAACCATCACCTGGCTTGGTTTCATGCCTTCTTGGCACAGAGTTTGTGTTTGGTTGGTATGAGCTAGTCCTTTGCCTTTTAACAATGTCATCTCTACCCTCCCTATGGATCTCAAAGAATCCCAGAATCTAAGAGTTCAACAGGATCATGGAAGCCATTTAATCCACTGCCTATAAAGAAGCAACTGGGAAAAGCAATCTGTGGAGTACAGGAATTGTGGTCAGGAAGACCTGAGTTTAAATCTTCCCATCAAACCTTCACTAGTTGTGTGAACATGAAAAAAATCACTTAACTACTCCCTGCCTCAGTTTCCTCATCTATCAAATGGGGAAACTATTATTCTCTGAGAGTTGTGAGGATCAAATAAGTTTATATAAAAACATATATGGATACTTGCACATATACGTATACACACATGCATATATGTATATGCATATATACACATAAGCATGTATGTGTTCACATATATTTATTTATTTGCAAACTGTTATTTTCTCAAAGATTTCCAATGAAAAACATATGAGCAATTTATTAATTTTCAGTTTGAGGGCATTTTATATTTCGCCAAAGTATATTCATATATAATACCTCCTTCACCTATGCAACAGTCTTCCAAAGTAAGCAGAACAGGTATGATTACTCTGGTTTTCTTAAATGGAAAGCTGCTGCTCAAAGAGCTTGTGACATTGTAGACTTTGGAGGCAGCAGCCTGGGATGCTTTCTTTGATATTTGTAACACTTAGATCTCCTAGTTGTAGGATTATATTCCTTTTGTAACTTCATAAATGGCTTTTAGGCCTGGACGCTATACACTCTGGTATGGGGCCTCTTTTAAACTCTAATTAGTCTGGGCCTTGGATGATGACCATGGTATATCTTTAAACCAATATCTCTTACCCCATCCTTCTCACTGCCTTTAGTCTAGTTTGGCTCATTGCCATCCCTTCTTCTGCCCATATATTTCTCACTCTAGCCTTCATCCCTTTTCTCTTCACCCACAATGACCTTGTTTGTTCTCCAAACTTCCAATCCATGACTATTATTTCCTTCAAACTCCGATTCCAGACACCTTCCATCCAAGCCATCTCCACTTTCCCCTTTTATTTTTATTCTCTTCATATTTTACTGTCTTCAGAAATAAACTTCTACCTAGTCATATAAAATTATCCTATGATTTTTTTTAAAGAATCAAATCTTTTCTTATTATGAGACCCTGAGAAGGTCATCATATTTACAACTAGAAGAGATGCCAGATATTCCAACTGAGTCCTAAAGAGGAAACCACCCTACAACATACCTCAGCCATAGGTATCTGGAGATCTCCAGGAAAGCATGATGGTCCAGGTGGCCTGTTCTCTTTAGGAGACCATGTCTAGTGGTTTTTTGTGTTTCCTCCCCCAAATCACCCCATTTCAATTTTTCCTTATTATGTCTCATTCTCTCCTCTGGGATAAAAAAGAAACTTAACCTCCTACCTCTAGGACTGGCATCCATGCACTTGGAGATAGCCGTCATGTCTCCCCAAAATCTCTCTAGGTTAAAAATCCCTAATTCCCTAGCTAATTGGCACATGACATGAATCCAAGGCCCTTCACTATTCTGCTTTTTCTCTGTGTGGTCAGTAGTTCATCAAAGTCGTTCCTAAAATGTCACGACTGGAATAGAACACGATCCTTCAGATGGGATAGAGTGTACATGAGGGCCCTTAGCTTCCTAGCACTGGTCATCCTGACTCTCCTAGTGCAGCTCAAGGCTCCTGTGGTTTTCTTGGTCACCATCTCCCACACTGTCCACTTAAGTCTTTGAAAACCTTCTTTGTGCCTCTGCAAGAATCAAACCCAAGTATTGTTGTCCTTCTCCATGTAGTTTTTCCTGATCCCCTCCCCTCCATTCCCCTCTACTTCCCACAATTCCAAGTTCTTTGTATCACTGCTTTCACTCCACCATGCTTGACCTTGTGTTATGTTTACATAACATAATTATATTGATTTAGTAATTTACATGACACAAGTATATATTTGCACACACATATGGAAATAATCATATTTTTATGCTTACATGCTACATACATCCCTTAGCTAGGATGTCACAACACTTCTAGTAAATGGAGATTTTATTTTATTAATCTTTTTAATCCTACTGCTCAACATGCTTTACATGTTTATAAAAATAAAATGTTTATAAAAATGTGTATTGAAGAAGGATTATATGTAAGCTTAAAATCAACATAATTAAGGAGGTAAATTTCCCATTAAAACAATTATCCAATGCTCTGAGTACATGTGTAGTGTGTTTCATTTCTGCTTTTGCAATATCATTGCCTGGCACAGAATATAAATCCTTTTTGAAGAGTTGATTGGGCAGGATAAATATTGATAGGGAGCTGGGAATGTCCATGGGAGCTGGATTTTCAGTGTGTCTTCGACTTTCCCTCCTTTGAATAACTTGACAAGTTAGCTTCAAAAGTAATTGAAAAGCTTGATATCTTCTCATAGGAATGAATATGTCCAGAAATTTAAAACAAACTTAATAAATCTTCCTACTACTTAAAAAAAGATAAAAAAGATTGAGAGACATGCAGAGCTCACAATACAACACTGGCATTTCAGTGGATTTTTCTTAAAAGGAAAACACAAATGCTACCATTTAATGGAAGTGAGAATCCCAGTTTTTCATTCAGACTGGCCATTCCATTATTTAAATAAATGACATTAAAAATAAAATTATTACCTGTTGTGTCTTCAGAGTTATGAACTTCTATGGCACTTTTTTAGTATTTGGTGATTTAATTAAAAAAAATTAATTGTATCAAGATGGCAGAGTGAGGAAGGAACTCTCTGAAGTTCTCCCAGATTCCCTTTTAAACAACTAGAAAATCACCTCAGAATTGATTTAGGAACAGGGAAGCAGCTTATCAAAACAGCAAGAACGTCTGTCTTCCTTGGATGGAGGGGAGTGAGACCCAAGAGCAGCAGCAGTCAGTCTCACAGCAGGGAACCTATGATAAAACTCTAAGCCTGGGATAATCCATCAGTGAGGAGGCCCTGCCCTCCTGGTTTGCAAACAGCAAACTCCTAGGTAAGTGAGCAGCTCCACAAAGTCCCATCCCAGTGACCCCCATCCTCAACAGAAGCCACAAGACCCTGACACCATTGCTGACCAATAATGAATTCTCTCTCCAAGGCTAGTCAGCAGTGAGACTCTATCCCTAGAGATTACCAGCAGAGTGATAGAGAAAATGAAGGGATAAACTTCAAAAAAGACAATAGTGTCAAAATGACTACATGTGAAGCCTCAAAGCAAAATGTGATTTGGGCTCAGTCCCAAAAAAGAATTCCTAGAAAAGTTTAAAAAGCAAATTAGAGAAGTAAAAGAAAATTTGAGAAAAGAAATGGAAGTAATGAAAGAAAATCATGAAAAAAGAATTAATAGTATGAGAAAAGATAGCCAAAAATTTACTGAGGAAAATAACTCCCTAAAAAAAAGAATTGGCCAAATGGAAAAGAGATATAAACATCTGGGTAATATCTTTGAAGAAATTATCAAAGAAATCTTCTCTGATGTATTAGAAGAAGAGGACAAAATAGCAGTTGAAAGAATCCATTGATTGGCAGCTGAAAGAGATCCCCAAATGAAAAATCCCAGGAATATCTTAGCCAAATGTCAGAGCTCATAGGATAAAGTACTTCAGGCAATCAAAAAGAAATAATTCAGATATCATGGAACTCACAATCAGTATTAAACAGGATTTTGCAAATTCCAAATTAAAGAACTGGAGGCCTTGGAATATGATATAGTGGAAGGCAAAAAGTCACCTACCCAGCAAAATTGAATATAATGTTTTCTTGGAGGGGGGAATGGATGTTTAATAAAATAGAAGCTTTCAACCATTTCTGATTAAAAAATTAGAGTTGAATAAAAAAAAAATTGACCTCCAAATACAAGACTCAAGAGACACATAAAAAAGTAAAAAAGAAAGAGAAAACATAAGAAATTCAATAAGGCTAAACTATTTATATTTCTATATGGCAAGATAATATTGCAATTCTTAAGTAACTGTAGTTCCATGATGTTTCATTATTATTACTATATTACTATAAGAGCAATTAGAAAAAGTATATATAGACAGATGTGAATATAACATGACTTTGATGGAATGATTTCACCCCCCTCCCCACCACATAATAAAGAAGTGAGAAAGAAAGTTATACTGAAAGAAGGAGGGGGAAGATTGACTGGAGTAAATTATCCTAAATAAAAGAGGCATGAAAAGCTACTATAATGGAGGGGAAGATGGGAACATGGCAGGCAAAACTTAAACCTTACCTATCAAAATTGGTTCAAGGAGGGACACTTAGTGAGATATAGAAATCTATCTTTTGTTGTAATTCAGTAGAAAGACAGGGAGATAATAAAAGGGGGGAGAGAATGATATAAGGGAAGATATATTGGGAAAGTAATCAGACATAAAACAATCATGAGGACAAAACAATGGGGGGAATAAAAGAGGGGTATGCACAAGCAAAAAATAACATGGAAGAAAATACAGTTATCACAACTATAAATATGAATAGGATGAACTCACTCATGAATAGAAATGATTAAAAATCAAAATCCTACAATATGTTGTTTAAAAGAAACACTTTTTTTTTTTTGCCAGACAATCGGGGTTAAATGACTCGCCCACAATCGCACAACGAATAAATATCAAGTGTGGGAGGGTAGATTTCAATTCAGATTCCCCCAATTCCAGAGCCAGTGCTTTATCCACGACACCATCTAGCTGCCCCTCAAGAAACATATTTAAAGCAGAGAGATACCTACAGAGTAGAGATAAGGGGCTAAAGTAGAATCTATTATACTTCAGTTAAACAACAAAAAAAGCACAACAAAAACATGTAGGGGTAACAATCATGATCTCAGGCAAAGCAAAAGCAAAAATAGATTTAATTAAAACAGATAAAAAAGGAAATCATATTTCATTGAAAGATACCATGGACAATTAAATCATAGCAGTATTAAATTTACATGTACCAAATGGTATAGCATCAAAAATTTTGAAAGAGTTAAATGAATTAAATGAAGAAATATGTAATAAAACTAAACTAGAAGTGAACTTCAACTTTCCCCTCAGAACTAGATTAATCTGACAAAAATAAATAACAAAGACATTAAGGAAATTAATACAATTCTGGAAAAATAAAGATCTCTAGATCTCTGCAGAAAATTGAATGGGAATAAAAAGGAATATATCTTTTTCTCAGTGGTATGTGGCATCTCTACAAAAATTGACCATGTATTAGAACATAAAAACCTCACAATCATATGTGAAAAACAGAAATTGGAAGTATATCTGTTTCATATCACCACACCATTACAATAACATTCAGTAATAATCAATTCGGATATTAAGAATTAATTGGAAATTAAATATTCTAATCCTTAAAAAAGCAAACAAAACATCTCACCCTGTATGCCAAGAAAAGTTCAAATTGGGTAGTTGATTTACACATAGAAAACATAAGCAAATTAAGAGACATGGAATAGCTTACCTGCTAGATTGATGGATAAGGGAAGAATTTAGGACCAAAGAAGATATAGAGAGTACATTACAAAATATAAAATAAATAATGTTTTTTATGTAAAATTAAAAAGTTTTTACACCAAAAATTACCACAACTAAAATTACCAGGAAAGAAGAGAACTGGGAAACAAATTGCACCAAGTATCTCTGATAAAGATCTCATTTCTCAAATATGTAAAGAATCTAATCGAATGTATAAAAATGCGAGTCATTCTCTAATTGATAAATGGCCAAAGGATATGAACAGGCAATTTTCAAACAAGGAAATCAAACCTATCTATAGGCATGTGAAAAAATGCTCTAAATTATTATTGATCAGAGAAATGTAAACTAACAACTCTGAGGCACTACTTCATAACTACTACATTGGCTAATAATACAAAAAACAAAATGATAAATGTTAGGAAGATCTGTGGGAAAACTAGGACACCAATGCACGGTTGGTAGAGTTGTGAACTGATCCAACTCTTCTGGAGGGTAATTTAGAAATTTGCCCAAAGGGATATAAAAGTATGTATCTCCTTTGATTCATCAATACTATTGCTAGGTCTACATCCTAAAGACATTAAAAAAATTTGTACCACTATTTATAGTAGCTCTTTTTGTAATGGTTAAGAATTGGAAATCAGAGCACTATCCATCAATCGGGAATCCTAAGCAATACAATATAATCCACAGCATGTGATTATAGTGGAATATTATTATGCTGTAAGAAATGAGAAACAGGATGATTTCAGAAAAACCTGGGAAGACTTAAATGAACTCATGTGAAGTGAAATGAACATAGCAAGGAGAATATTGTATATAGTAAAAGCCATTTTGTTTGATGAACAGTGATGATTAACTTGTCTATTCTCTCGATTATCCAGGATAATCTCAAAAGACTAAAGATGAAGCATCTTTGAAGATGAAGATCTTCCTCCAGGAAAAGAACTGATGTCAATTGAATATAGTGTGAAGCATACTAATTTTCACTTTCTTTCAATTTTTCTTTAATTCAAGTTTTCTTGTACACAATGACTAATATAGAAATATTTTACATAATTGCACATGTATAACCTATATCCAATTGCTTCCTATCTCAGGAAAGGGATAGGGTAAGGTAGAAGGGATAGAATTTGGAACTCAAAACTTTAAATAAAAAACCTTCAAACCTACAAACTTGTAAGGACAGAAAATATCATACAAGAAAATTATTTAATGTTATGTTATATAGTATTACTTTGTTATGTTATAATGTAAGGAAATTATGCTAGCATATTAAAGGGGACCCAAAAGTTGTAAGAGTAACTCCTACCACCTTGGTCTATTTGATTGGAGGTCAATAAATTAAGAGGCAAGATTAGAAGGAAAAACATTTAATTAGCATCATTTGATAGCAGTTGCCTATCACTATCCTTTATATATCCTTTATATATATCTATATCTATCTATCTATCTATCTATCTATCTATCTATCTATCTATCTATCTATCTATCTCCTTTATATTGTATATATCCTGGCAGTTGCCAGGTAGTCAGCAATGCTTAAAACAAAAGGAGATACACACAATATGGTTTTACAGAGTCTTATGGCAAAAATGATGGTCTGGAAAAGAAGCCAAGCCATTAAGTCTGCTTATTCACTTCCCCTTATTTGGGATTTTGAGAAATTGGGAGCAGAGAGTGGGTGATCTGGGATACAATGTGTTAACTTTGGGACCCCAGGAATTGCTGAAGATAAGATTTGTTCAGTGGGATGTTTTCTCCTTACCTGATCTTATCAGATATCCTTGCAAGCAACCTCTAAGATAGTAGAGGTCACCTTTAAGATAGAAATCAGTGGGGATTATCCTGTCTTCCCTAGCTTCAGTATCTTTATTTTCATGGACATTTTCATATATTTCTTGTTTACTCTATTGAAGGAGAGATTCTGGATAACTGATAATTTTCTGAGACACAACTACTATTTGAGTTGTTTCTAAAAGTTTGGACAAAACTCTAAAATAAAAATTTCTTAGTTCAGGACTATCAAGCCACTCTTTTAGACCATGAACTCAGGTCTATTTCTGAGAAGATTTGAGCAACGAGAGAACCACTTTGGATCAGCTTACATGAAGATCAATGTGTTGCCTCATATAATTTTAAGAAAATACATAACCTGAATGCAATCAGAACCATAAATTAGATCTGTATATGACCTCAGTGCTAGGAATAGCTTCCCTCTTGTTCATTTTGCCTCATAGTTAAACCCATGCAAAATATGATTCAGGATTTTTTTTTACTGTGGTATAAGCAAATTGGTTTTAAATAATGCAAGACAGTAATGTATTCCTTTTATAAAAAAAAGAAGAAAAGCCAGTTACTGTGGTCATGTCCCACTTCTGAATTCCTGGCACCGGAGAATTGTCTGATAGGTATCTCAGCAACAAATTCAAAGGTTTCTTGAGCAATAGTGGGGACAGAAAGGAAAAAAAAAAACACACAGAAAAACAGACACAATAGTTTTTATCTTCAATCAGATGGCATAGTGACTGTCTTCAGGCATGGTAGGGTCAATATTGATGAGAAGGAAAGGGGGTATTTAGATAAAGTAAGGTTTATCAGAACATGAGTTTTTCTTTTGGACACGGTCTAGCTTTGAAAAACTTCAGATATCTCACAGGAACAAGGGAAAACAGGCTTCACTAATATAGCTGTGGGGTCTGTTTTGAGTTTCTGATAGTGAAGCTTTGTTTGGATTTTCTGTGAGGCTGGAATAGGACAAAATAGTACTTGAAAGAGCCATGTTATGGCAGTGAGATTCCATTTGAATCTGAAGGCCTATTTTGCTTTTTCTCTTTTTCTTACTGACATCTTTGATTTGGATGTTACTCTTTTTTTTTAAATTTTTATTTATTTTTTTAATTCATTTTTCCAAATTATCCCCTCCCTCCCTCCAATCCCTCCCCCCATGGCAGGTAATCCCATACATTTTACATGTGTTACAATCTAACCTAGATACAATATATGTGTGTAGATACCTTTTTCTTGTTGCATATTAATTATTAGCTTCCGAAGGTATAAGTAACCTGGGTAGATAGACAGTAGTGCTAACAATTTACATTCGCTTCCCAGTGTTCCTTCTCTGGGTGTAGTTATTTCTGTCCATCATTGATCAACTGGAAGTGAGTTGGATCTTCTTTATGTTGAAGATTTCCACTTGGATGTTACTCTTATTAAATAAAAAAACCTTGTGTGGAATCAAGTCCTTGAGGGCCACCAGGTGTTAGGTAAAGAGTCCTGGACAAAGGAAGCTTGAGTCCTGCCCTGAAAGTGTAATCGCTATTCTCTTGGACTGGAGGAAATCATTTAGTTTCCCCTGCCTTATTTTCACATCTATAGAATGAATTATGGGGGGAGTAAATGTAAGAAAATACATATTAGAAGAACACATTACTATTTAATAGCCATAAAAACAAGTCACCTTATCTAAATAAAATAATAATATTATAATATTATGATAAAATGTGGCACTTTGCCCCACTAAAATTATTATCTATTTATTTTTCTGTGTCTATGTTTATAAATACAGGAGAATCTGGAAAGTCTCTTTGGGCCCTCCAGGAAGAAAGAAACAAGTTCAAGTAATCCATTGGTTGGTGAATATAATATCTTAGTTTTTCCAGGTTAGAATAATGTTTTCCCCAAAATTTATTTTTTAAAGGGCCATGTGAACAGAATATATTGTAATGGAACCAACACAGTAATGATACTGAATCTTAGTTTCTTTGTCTGGGTGATGAGGGAATTGCATTAGATGAACATGCCAGTTTTTCAGCTCCTATCAAATTGGAAAAGTTTCCAGAAGAGGTCTCATAACAGACTCCATGCTAGATTAGCTCTAAGTTTATTTATCTCCAGAAAGGTTGCCATTAAGATAGATTTTTTTTTCTTCCAGTCACAGTAACTCACAGAGATTGTCTAATTAGGAATAAGGAAGAAAAGAAGGGGAAGTTTCACATTTAGATTAAATTATAGCTTCTTAATGTATCAAGATATAAGTGACAATCAATTGAATCGATTGATTTAATCAACCTATCACCCTCCGATTCTACTTAAAATAAGTGACAAAACACACTGTGCTCCAACATTTATATTAGGTGAAAGATCTAAGTCATTTGAAGGTCTAGGTGTGAAAAAAAATTCTTAATCAACTTGAAAGGAGTAAAATTCATTGGAAGTAAGGAGATAATGTCACAGAGGAAGTATATTAGAACTGGTGGGTGTGTTGGTCATATGGTGCTTGGATAAAAATAGCAAGTTTATGTAGCCTCCGAAGGGGCCAGTGGCAGTCCACTCCAGTGATGCAAACACTTCTAGACAAGCCCTTGAGAGGAACTTGCTTGGGGGGTAAGGAAGAAAAGAGCCTCTGCCCCTCATCACCTTCACAATCCTGATAAGGGATGACCCTAAAAACACAGAAAGGCTGAGAACTTGGGATTTCCCATGGGCACCCTGGTATTAGCTCTGCAATAGCAATGTCTATCATCAGGAACTTAGGCCCATTGAAAAAAGGTGGGTTTTAGGACTCTAGAAGGAGTCCTGCTGAAAGCTTTGCCATGCTGAAGGACAAATTCATAAGGAAAGAAAAAGATGTCAAGCAACAAGAAGTTATAAGTTACCCTTTTGCCTCTTGTGCACTCTCAGCTTGAGTCTCCTTTCCACTGGATTCTGCATGCACTTTTGAGAGACTATGCTCCCCACTTGGGAGGATGTTTGTAGCTACTCTTCTTCCTCTACTATTTAGTAAAAACCCATTTCTAAGCTTATTAAGCCTGGATGACTAATCAATATCAATTGATAAACACTCTGATTGTTTGCACCAGTTGGGACTCATGGTGTTATTACTTGAAAACCAAACTAATCCTTAGGATTTCAGATAGAATCTAAAGGGGAACAGTAATTGTTGTGTTCTGGAAATCTGATTGGCTACTCATGTGAGTAGAATGATCCTAGACCAAGCATTGCAAAAATAAAAGTATAGCTATGCACTAAGGCAAATAATAGAAATGTGTTATTAGGTTGTCTATATTTGGAATCTCAGAATTAATTTAGGGGCCAAAATGATAGCCTCCTTAGAGCTTTTCCCCAGACCTTGAGGTTGGTCCATGGAGTCAAATTATCAATAATACCATTTATGTCAACACTTCAAGGATCTGTGATTTCATCAGTAAATTATATCCCCTCTGTGCCCCAGTATATCGTTTTTATGAATTACTATGGTCAGGGACCTTCATTTTCTCATGGCTGTTTTTCCGATTATAGATTCTCTGAGTTTTAGCCTAGCTTGTCCTTGGATGACAGATACACAGTCATTGTCAAAGTCAAAGTCTTTTCAGCTTGGATTGCCCAGGGTACTCTCTACATTTTGATGAAAAGATCCTGATGAAAGCTTTCATTTTCATGTTTATAGTTAATAATAATATAAAAAGAATCCTTTCAAGTAAATAGTACAGATGTCATTTTCAACAAACATTTATCATGTGCAGGTATTGTTGGCACAAGGTATACAAAGACTAGCCCTACCCTCAAGGAGCTTACATTCTATCAGAGAAACAAACATATATACAGGCAAATAAATAGAAACTAATTTTAGTGGGGCAAAGTACCACCATTTTATCTTAATATTATAATATCATTATTTTATTTAGATAAGGTGACTTGTTTTATGGCTATTAAACAATAACATGTTTTATTTATTTATTCATTTATTTATCCATCATCTATTTATTTATTTATTATTTTTACATTTACTCCCCCCACCATTCTGTGATCTGTTTCTCATGTACAACAAATGCCCCATGTCCTGTCCAAGTGCATTTGCACTGACTGTCACCCCTCACTGCCTAAACTATTCTCTCTTCTTGCTGCTGCCTCTAAGACTCAGCTCAAACTAATCCCTTCTGCAGGAAGTCTTTCCTAGTGGACCCCAACTGCTAGAGCCTTCCCACTAAGGTAACCTTCCATTTATTTCATATAAATCTTAGAAGAAGAATAGCTATCATCTCTATAGTGCTGATTATATGGCAGCGCTGTGTAATACTTTATAAATATTATCTTATTTGACCCTCACAAGAACATAAGCTCTTAGGGCAGACAATTTTTTTTCTTTGAATCCTCCCTCAGGGCTAAGCACACTTCTTGGCACAAAGTAAGTGCTTAATAAATAAATAACTAATGAATGAAGACATAAAGAGGAGTCACAGAAAACTCAGTGGAGTATTGATCTTTATAAATCTTTTCTTTTGTTGGCAGCTCCCAACTAAAAGTCCATTTTCTACAGGAAATCTTTCACAACCTCTCTACTACTACTACTACTACTACTACTACTACTACTACTACTACTACTACTACTACTATTACTCCTCCTCCTCCTCCTCCTAGTACTATCACCACCACACTATCCCCAGGCATTACTACCACTACTACTACTACTACTACTACTACTACTACTACTACTACTACTACTACTATTACTACTACTACTACCACCACCACCACCACACCATCCCCAGCACTACTACTACTATTACCACTATACTAGCACCAGCACTACTACTGCTACTACTATTACTACTATTATGACCACCACCACTCCTCCCCCTCCTGTTGTTACTACAACTGACTAGTGTTTATATAGCCCTTTAAGTTTACATAATATATTAAAATATCATCTGCAAGTCAGGAATGATTGTTACCCTCATTATATAGGTGAAGAAACTTGAGTCAGACAACATCCAGCCGACTGGCCTGGGGTTACACAGCTAGTAAATATCAGATTTGAACTAAGGTCTCTCCCTCTGCAGGTCCAAGGTTCTATTCACTGTACAATCTCACTTCTCATGTAGTTGTGTGTCTGAATATATTTAAGTATATACATATACATATATATGTATACATGTGTATTCTCTCTCTCTTTCTCCTGTCTCTGTCTCTCTCTGTCTCTCTGTCTCTGTTTCTGTCTTTCTGTCTCCCTGTCTCTCTTTGTCTCTCTCTCTGTCTCTCTGTCTTCCTGTCTGTCTCTCTGTCTCTGTCTCTCTGTCTCTGTCTCTGTCTCTGTCTCTGTCTCTGTCTCTGTCTCTGTCTCTGTCTCTCTCTCTCTCTCTCTCTCTCTCTCTCTCTCTCTCTCTCTCTCTGTCTTTTCTCTCTCTCTCTCTGTCTCTCTCTCTGTCTCTGTCTCTGTCTCTCTCTGTCTCTCTGTCTCTGTTTCTGTCTTTCTGTCTCCCTGTCTCTCTTTGTCTCTCTCTCTGTCTCTCTGTCGCTGTCTGTCTCTGTCTCTCTGTCTTCCTGTCTGTCTCTCTGTCTCTGTCTCTCTCTGTCTCTGTCTCTCTGTCTCTGTCTCTGTCTCTGTCTCTGTCTCTCTCTCTCTCTCTCTCTCTCTCTCTCTCTCTCTCTCTCTCTCTCTCTCTCTCTCTCTCTCTCTGTCTCTCTCTGTCTCTCTCTGTCTCTCTGTCTCTCTGTCTCTCTGTCTCTCTCTGTCTTCTCTCTCCAGGCTGCCCGTTATTTGTACACATTTTCTCTCGGAAGGCACCTTGAGGCGAGACAGGAAGAGAGCTGTTTGCAGGGCTGCATCTTGCTGGCTGCCCAGTTCCCTGAACTCGGGAGGCAGTCCCCCCAGGATGTGGGGGCGTGGCTCGATCAGCTGTTCGCCTCCTCTCCGGGGCAGCGCATTTCATCCTCCTCAGGAAAACGCGGGCCAGAAGGACCAACCAGAAAAGGGACTCGGAGCTCTGCTTCATTGAGCGAGGGAAGGAAGATGAACAAAAGGCTAATGTTCATCGAAGCGAGCCGGCGAGATGGGCCCAATAAAGGGAAGGAGAAACGAGTCCCCTGTCCCCCATCTGGCTGAAAGGGCGCGCATTGGAGGCATCTGTCAATTTCAATTATGGCTTTCCTGGAGAATCTCATTAGCTCGCCTCCGAGAGACTTCCCCTGAAAACCCCGGGCCCATTTTCATGGCGGTGTTATCCGGCCTTTATGGCCAAACCTGCAAATGGACTCTTAGCGCTGTAAAAATGTAATCGTGCTCCGTTCTTTTTTCTTTCATCCTTGCTCAGGGCCCGCTCTTTCCGACTGGCATGGAAGCCTCCTCCTGATCTCCTGGATCAAATATGCTCATTCACTTCAAAGTCCTTTCCCAAGTGGCTTTTGATGGCTCATTGCCACACGACCTGACAAAAGTTCCCATTTTCTCTCTCCTCAGATCTCCAGTACTTGCCTTATTTATTTAATTTATTTCAATATATTGATTATATATATTATATTGTATATAATATATTATATTTAATATAATAATATAATATATTAGATTCGATATATTAAATATATATTTATTTAAATATAATTTAAATATACTTAAATTATTTACTGAATCAAGGATCATTAATCGAGTCTTGTTTTTAGCCTTCGGCTTCCAAAATACTTTATCCTAAAAACAAACAAACAAACAAATCCTGAAAGCACCCACTAAGGCACTTAAAAGCTGTCTTTTCAGGCAAATGCCGGTTTCCAGGATGCCCCAAGGCATTCCTTATCTCATCCCAGTAAGGTCTGGGATTCTCCCTGGCTTAACACAAGTCGCCCCGTGTTGATTTTGGCTTTAGTTGATAGGAACTTACTCATAATCTAGTTCTGAGATACAATTAGTTGTTTTGATCAGTTTTTCTTTTAAATTTGTAGTTGGTCTCAACTTCCAAATGCAAATATAATTGACCTAGTCATTAATCTCTACAGATTTGTCTTTCAAATGGAAGATTATAAAGCCCATTTTTCATTTATAATATATATGTATCTATATGTATAGATACACATATATACACACATACCCATGTATAGATACATATTATACACATACATGTATACATACCCATATATAGATACATATACACATACATGCATACATACACATGTATAGATACATGTATACATGCATAGGTATATACATATATACATGTAGGTGTATAGACACATACATACCCATGTATAGATAAATATTATACACATACATGTATACATACAGATGTATAGATACATATATACACATGTGTATAGATACATATATACATGTATGTATGTATAGATACATACCCATGTATAGATACATATCACACACACACATGTATACATACAAATGTATAGATACATATTATACACATACATGTATATGTATGTGATATGTATAGATACATATTATACACATACATATATACATACATATGTATAGATACATATATACATGTATGTATAGATACATACCCATGTATAGATACATATTACACACATACATGTATACATACAGATGTATAGATATATATACATGTATGTGTATATATATATATATACATGCATGTGTATAGACACACATATACATACAACTGTATAGATACATATTATACACATACATGTATACATACAGATGTATAGATATATACATACATATGTATAGATACATATTACACACATACATGTATACATACAGATGTATAGATACATATATACATGTATGTGTGTATATATACATGCATGTGTATAGACACACATATACATACAACTGTATAGATACATATTATACACATACATGTATACATACAGATGTATAGATATATACATATGTATAGATACATATTACACACATACATGTATACATACAGATGTATAGATACATATACATGCATGTGTATAGACACACATATACATACACATGTATAGATACATATTATACACATACATGTATACATACAGATGTATAGATACATATATGTGTATATATGTATATGAAGACAATAATGATCATAGCTTTGAACTTGGACATTTTGAAGATTGGAGTATTTAGGAAAGAGGAGGATCCCCCCCCCCCCTCTCTTCTTGTTGCACATTCCTAAACTCTGATGCTATTATTTCCACATTACTTTACGGGGTTATCTTGAAGTTGAAAAGTCAGAAGAGGCACTGATTACTACCCAATGTGCAGTCAGCTCTTACTCCAAAGTCAAAGATTCTCAGTTCTGCATTTTCACATCAGTAATTTCAGAAGCTGGAAGTTTGCTGAACTATGGCACTCTGTGAAATCCTTAATTTAGCTTTCAAATTTCTCTTCCCTGCTTTACAAGAGTTGAAATGTGATAAATCAATGTTTTCTTAAGCTTTCTATTTTTAGCTATAGACTAGAGGCATTCACATTTTTGTCTAGGTAAAGCTAATTATGCTGGGTTAATTCACACTTTTTATAATTGCATTTAGCTATTAAAAAACAGTGTTCCCATTCCCTTCCCCCAGACTATCTTGGTGTAAGTGAAAGTCTTCTTTCCTCCTCTCTCCTTTCCCTTTCTTTACCCTTAGCCTGTAATTAATCCCAGGGTCTCCCTGACATCACCTGCTCCTTTTCCCATTTCCTCTTGCAAGTGCAGCTACAACTCTCCTTCTCCCCTCCTAACATTCACATCTATGATCTCTCTGTGTGTATATACATACATACCCATAGACAGAATATAGATCTGTTCATCAATCATCTCTTTTATCATATGTCTGTTATTTTTGTAAGGAGCATATTTAAACATATATTTTTAAAATTTTATTTTCTCGGGCAGCTAGGTGGTGCAGTGGATAGAGCATCAGCTCTGAATTCAGGAGGACCCGAGTTCAAACTGGTCTCAGACACTTAACACTTCCTAGGTGTGACCCTGGGCAAGTCACTTAACCCCAGCCTCAAAAAAAAATTGAAAAAATTGAAAATTTTATTTTCTCCCTTTTTTATTGAAGCTTTTTATTTTCAAAACATATTCAAGGATAATTTTTTAACATTGAGCTTTGCCAAATCTTGTGTTCCAATCCCTCCCCCCATATACCCACCTTTTCTCCCACTCCCTCTCCTAGATGGTAAGTACTCCAATATATATTAAACGTAGTAAAATATAAGTAAATACAATATATACATATGTATACAATTATCTTGCTACACAAGAAAAATCAGATCAAAATAGGGGAAAAATGAGAAAGAAAACAAAATGCAAACCTGACAACAACAAAAGAAGTGAAAATACTATGTTGTGATCCACCTTCAGTTCCCACAGTCCTCTCTCTCTGTGTGCAGATGGGCCTCTTCATCACAAGATCATTGGAACTGGCCTGAATCATCTCATTGTTGAGAAGAGCCACATCCATCAGAATTGATCATTATGTAATCTTGTTGTTACTGTGTCCAATGATCTCCTGGTTCTGGGAGCAAAATTTTTTGTAGAAGGGAAATTTGTGGCTCACTATCTATCTATCTATCTATCTATCTATCTATCTATCTATCTATCTATCTATCTATCTATCCATCTCTCTCTCTCTCTTTCTCTCTCTCTCTCTCTAATCTATCTATCCTGTATATCTATCTAACTACCTATCTATCATCTATCTAGCATTTAAGTAGCTCAATGAATAGAGAATTCTGGATTTGAGTCAAGAAAATCTGAGTTCAAATTGAGCCTCAGACACTGAGCTCTGTGACCTTGGGCAAGTCACTGTTTGCCTCAGTTTCCTCATTTGTTAAATGAGCTGGAGAACAAAATGAGAACCCACTCCAGTATCTCTTCTGCTAAACTCATATGGGGCCACAAAGAGCTGACCATGACTGATATGACTGAACAACAACTAACAACAGTGTTATAATAATTTTTAAGGAAGATTTATTGACATAACTATATAATGCTTATTTTTTCCATGTAATTCTGAAATCTTCCTTGCCATTCTAGCAAAAAGTATCATATTAATAGAAAATATTATTTTAAATGTATACATGTGTTATATGTTTATATTTATATTTGCTGTACTTAAAAAAGATCAAGTCACATCACAGTGTGTTCTGCTGTTGCTGATCAAGCCAGTAAGAAGTAGGAAGAATCTACCATAGGTCAAGAACAAATAGTGTGTTTGAATATTTGAGGTGGAGATATCTCTAGATTTGTCTATCTAACATTTCCTTTGTCCTACTGTGATTCTATTTTGTTCATAGAATACAGTGCCTTCTCTGATGTGGGAAAGCTATGTTGGGTGGTCCTGTAGGCAGTGTCTCCCATCCTTCACAATCAATATTAAAGCTCTGCAGAGAGACCTTGAGAATGTCTTTGTATGATATCTTCTGATCTCCATGTAAATGCTTGTCTTGTGCGAGCACTTTGTAAAATATTCTTTTAGGCAAATGTATGTTCCACATTCAAACAACAGGGTGAGTCCAACAGAATCTCATTCTGTATAGAGTTCAAATGCTTGGCAGTTCAGCTCAAAAGAGAATCTCAGTATATGGTACAGTGTCCTGTCAGGTGATCTTCAGAATCATCCCAAAACTATTGAAATGGAAACAATTCATCTGGAATTAAATAATAATTAAAATAAAATAAGAATAAGAATAATTAAATAATACAACTAAAATGAGAACAAACTCAGGTGTCGACGCAGCTATAATCAGCATTGGAAATGATCAATATCAGACAAGTCTGAATCAAAATTAAGGGATCACATTTTAGTCTTAACTAATGGATTTTAATGTTTCCTTAGGTATTTAAGTGTTAGAGGAGGTTTTATTGACAAGCTATTAGCTTTCATCTCCCCTGATTACAAATGAGAAAATTATATTTTACTGGTGATCTCTAATCTTTCTAATGGAATTGGAGTATTTCAAATCATCTATGGAGTTCATGGAACAGTAAAGTTAGAAGGGACTCTAGAAATCATCTGACCTAATCTCCCAATCTCCCAATTCATAGATGAGTTTCAAAGAAGATAGGTGCCCAAGTTCACATAGCTGGTAAGTAGCAGAATTGGGACCTAAACCTGAGCATCTTTACTGCATCTATTGCTACTATCACTATTAGCATATGGAGCCTTGATTCATCTATTTTCCTTTCTTGATTACCTCCTTCTTTTTTTGGTTTCCTTTCTTTCCCGATTCCCCCACCTGCCTACCTTCTGGCTTTTTCCTTTTCCTCCCTCTCCTCTCCTTCCCTGTCCTCCCATCTTCTTCCCTTCCCTTTCTTCCATTTTCCTTCCTTGCCTTTTCTTGCTCTGCCTTCTATATACTTGTATACTATTAGAGAAAAACAAATTTTTATTTGGCTAAAACTTTAAGGCCACTTTGGGATCAAATTCATCAACATTCATTCATTTCTTTTTTGGGAATTTGTTGCTCAATGTCTTTTCTAGGAATTCTTTAAAACAATAGCCCACTGGCATGAACACTTCTGTATCATTTTGGAGTTTTTCTACTCAATAAGAGGCATTAAGAAATGACTTCTGGGATTTTACATTTCTCTATGTCTAATATAATTACTTCACATTAGAAAATTGAAAAAAAAATGGAATCTGGAAAAGATGAAATCTTTTGCACAGGCAAATTAAAAGTATGATTTATTTTGTTGCCTTTTCTATATATGTCAGTCAGATTACACATTTTAGCATGTTTCAGATAAAAAGTAAATAGCTTATGGTTCCCACATCATGTCATGTAAAAATACTTTCAGATATCCATCTTTGCAGCAACCTCTGGAGGCTGTTGGGCAGTGTGGACAAATATCAAGATACCTTTGTCCTTCCCCTCCCATCAGTTTTCATTTCCAGTTGAGAAAGAACACTTAGAGTAAGTGTATACTGCTTATATCTACAAAGTTGATAGTCTGACACATTTCCTTTACTGGTTTAGGGATCTGTTATTCCTTTTTCTTCATGGATTCTGGTTACAATTTCTTTATCAGCTGATGGGTGGTCTTCAAAATATGCTTGAGGCCAAATCATCAGGATGTTGCCAATCTGGAAAGGAGCCTCTCCAACTTTAGACTAGATTGTTCTGCAGAGGAGACACAATATCAACAATAATAATCAGAGCTAGAATTTTTTAGGCATCTACAATGTGCCAGAGATTGTACTAAACATTTCATAAATATGATCTCATTTTATCCTCACAAAAACCCTTGGGAAGTAGGTGCTATTATTATCCATGATTTACAGATGAAAAATATAGGGGGCAGCTAGGTGGCATAGTGGATAGAGCACCAGCCCTGAATTCAGGAGGACCCGAGTTCAAATGTGGTCTCAGACACTTAACACTTCCTAACTGTGTGACCCTGGGCAAGTCACTTAACCCCAGCCTCAGGGAAAAAAAAAAGAAAGAAAAATATAGTACACTGAGTTTAAGTGACATATAGCTAGTATGTGTCTGGGCCTGAATTTGAACTTGGTTCTCTCTGACTCCAAGCTCAGCACCACCTACATTCCCCTTATTGCTTTTGTGACTGAGCAAATACAGTAATTTAACCTGTCTGAGCTCGAGTTTTCTTTTTAGTAAAATGAAGATCATAATAGCAGTAGCATGTGCCTTACAGAATTGTTGTCTCAAATGAAATATTTTTAAATGCTTTGAGAAGTGCTATAGAAATATCAACTATCAATCAGCATCATTCAGATTCTGATTTTCATCTTCTACTCAGTGGAACTCAGGAAGAAAATTAAATCTGGGAAAATTAAATCACATGTGGGCTTCACTGTTGTAAATCATGTTTGGGAAAGGTCCAGGAGCAGTAACAAACAAAAAACCTGGAAGTACACATGTACGGACATGTATATGTGTGTTTTTATATATTATCTACTTATCTATCACTCTAAGTTGTAGGCATACCAAAAAAAGGGCAAAAGACAGTTTTTGTTCTCAAGGACTAGAAAGCAAATTCATCATAGATTGAAGTGACTTATTACCATGATTTTTTGTTATTATTAATCTCGTAATCAGAATTTCTTTTTTTTCCTTATAGCTTTTTTATTTACAAGATATATGCATAGGTAATTTTTCAGCATTGCCAACTGCAAAACCTTCTGTTCCAACTTTTCCCCTCCTTCCCCTCACCTCTTCCCCCAGATGGCAGGTTGACCAATACATGTAAAATATATTAAAGTATAAGTTAAATACATTTTAATCAGAATTTCAAAGGTGAAATGGACCTTAGTAGATATTGACTCCAACCCATACTTGAAAGGAATCTTGCATAATAACATACTTGACAAATAGAATCCATTTTCCGCTTGAACATCTTCAAGGAGGGGGCAGCCTATTACCTTTTGAGATAAGCCATTCCTCTATTAGTCAGCTAATTATTTGTACGAAGTTTTCCCTGACACCGAATCTACAATTCTACCCATTCATGTGATGAAGATGAAGATGATGATGTCTGTATACCAATGTCTCAAAGAAGCTAAGTTCATCTCTCTACTTATCTATCAACAGATGACTATTTTTAAAAATCAGTTTCTGTGTGTCAAGCACTGCGCTCCCCGTGCTTCACTATCTTTTCTCATATTGTTTCCTCTACCTCCCATTCTTTTACTCTAAGGCAAGTCCATTATTTCCTGTTAAATCTCATTTAAGATCCACTTCTTTTTACCCTTCCCATTTCCACCTTTTCTGATGAATGATCCATTCCATCTTTCTTGTCTTCCCTGATGCAGGTTGCTACCTTTCTATACTTTTTCATCCTGAGAGACTCTTGTTTTACTTTTTATGAGACCCTTAACGGAGCTCCAATATAATAAGTTAACAGAATCTAAGGATTAAAAGAGACTTCAGAGAACATTTAGACAAACTCATACTTTTGTTATTCCCCCATCTTTGTCTGTTTTTTTTTTTTTTTGAAGGGGCATGGCTGGGGGAGAGCCCCGGATATTGAAAAGATATGTCTGTGATGAGGGGGAACAAGAAGCAAAACACACACACATCAGTGTATTTATTATATAATCTATCTATCTACAGACCTATCTCTATTTATCCATCTGTCTGTCTGTCTACCTATCATCTATCTATCTCCTGTCTACCAATCTATCTATTCTCTATCTGTCATCTATCTATTATGTCTATCTATTTGCTACCTACCTACCTATCTACTTTATCTATCGACTTATCTATTTATTTCTCATCTATCCTATCTCTATTTGTCTGTCTATCTATCTATCTATCTATCTATCTATCTATCTATCTATCTATCTATCTATTTCTATTTGTCTATCTATCCATCCACCTATCTTTCTCTTTCTCTCTCTCTCTTTGAATATCTATCTGTCTTTCTGTCTATCTATCCATCTAGCCTGTAAGCTAAAATGATGGGAGCAAACAATGAAGGTGCTGAGCATTTGTTTATTTGTTGTTGTTGTTTTGGAAAGATAGGGGAAAAGAGAAGAATTGGGACAAGATGACAAATGAAATGGAAAGAGCTTTTTCTAGCCTGACAGTATTTTCTTTATTAAATCTCTAGAGTGAGAGTATAAAAGTGAGACTGTGCATCCTGTCAGAAGGGGGCTAATGATCCCAGCAGAAATAAGGTGAAGCTAGTGCGATGGTGATAACAGAACAGCTGCCCATTCATGACCTTTGATCATTTATCAGTTGAAGAATGAGGGTTTGTGGAGTGTTCAGGGAAGACTGCCTTTGTTGTGAGAGCTTGCCAAGTCCTTTTCAGAGCTCTTATCTACCTTTGGTGTTTACTTTTCACTGTACTCTCATTTGTGGCTCCAAGTAACTGTAACATGTAATGGCCACAATGCAGTAAAAGCACCTCAGCAGACCAGTTAAATCAGGTTGAAGGTAACTGACGGGCCTCAAATCTGCTCTATCTGCTTTGCCGAGATGGTTTTGCCATATTGTGGCCATTGCATGCTATAATTTCTTGGAGCCACAAATTACCTATGATATCATTTTAATACCTTGGTATATGGTATGAGATGTTGTTCTATACATAGTTTCTGCCAAACTGCTTTCCAGTTTCCCCAGTATTTTTTGTCAACTAATGAGCTCTTGTCCCAAAATCTTGGATCTTTCAATTTATCAAATGCCAGATAACTTTGGCCATTTACTAGCGGTAATGTGTAATTAACCCATCCTACAGATCCACCACTCCACTTAGTCAGGACTAGATTGTTTTGGATGATTACTACTTCATCATACAATTTGAAATCTGGTATTTCTAAGCCACCTTCTTTCACATTTTCCCCCCATTGATTGCCTTGTATTCTTGAATTTTTCTTCTTTCAGATGATTTGCTATTTTTTCTGGCTCTATAAAATAATTTTTGGTAATTTGGAATGGTACTGAATAAGTGAATTAATTTAGGTAGAATTGGCATTTTCATTCTATTGACTTGGCTTAATCATAAACAATTCATATTTCTCCAAATTTTTGATCATGTCTTCATTTGTGTGGAAAGTGTTTTGCAATTGAATTCATATAGTTTTTGTGTTTGTCATGGCAGGGAGACTCCCAAATATTTTACATTCTATTTCTTCCTGTTGGATTTTGTTGGTAATATTTAGAAATGCTAGTGATTTATGTAGATTTACTTTTTTATCTTGCAACTATGCTAAAATTGTTAATTGTTTCAATTATCTTTTATTTGATTCTCTAAAATCTCCAAGTATACCAACATATCTGCAAAGTGATAGTTTTGTTTCCTCATTGCCTTTTCTAATTCCTTCAATTTCTTTTTTTTTCCTCTTATTGTATAACAAGAATTTCTAGTATAATATTGAATAATAGTGATTCTTGCTTCATAACCCTGATCTTATTGGGAAAGCTTTTAGTTTATCCCCATTACAGATAATGTTTATTAATGGTTTTAGATAGTTACTACTTATCACTTTAAAGGAAAGACCCACTTATTTCTATGCTTTCTAGTGATCTTGTGTTTTGTCAAAAAGCTTTTTCAGCATCTATTGAGATAATTATATGATTTCCTTTAGTTTTTGTTATTAATAATAAAATAGTTTTCCTAAGTAGTCCTGAATTCTGAGTGTATGTAGATCCTACCTGGTCATAGGGTATGATTTCTGTGATATATTGTTGTAATCTCTTGGCTAGTCTTTTATTTATTTATTGTGTATCCATATGCAGTAGGGAAATTAGTCTATTCTTTTCTTTCTCTGTTTTTGCTCCTTCTGGTATGGGGATTAGCACCACCTTTGTGACATAATTTGGTAGGATTCCTTCTCTTATTGTTTTCCAAATAGTTTAATTAGTATTGGAATCAATTCTTTCAATGTTTGGTAGAATTTATTTGTAAGTCTAACGGACCCTGGAATTTTTTTCTTAGGGAGCTTGATGCCTCATTGATGGGTTGTGTGTGTGTGTGTGTGTGTGTGTGTGTGTGTGTGTGTGTGTGTATAAAAGATAGCATTATTTAAATATTTCATTTTCTCTACTGTTAATCTGAGAAATTCCTTTTTTAATAGCTTTTTATTTACAAGATATATGCACGGATAATTTTTCATCATTGACAATTATAAAACCTTTTGCTCTAACTTTTCTCCTCCTTCCCCCCCCCATCCCTTCCCCCAGATGGCAGGTTGACCAATACATGGTAAATATGTTCAAGTATAAATTAGATACTACATGTATATATATATATATATATATATATATATATATATATATATATATATATATATATATATATATATATATATATATATATATATATATATATATATATATATATATATATATATATATATATATATATATATATATATATATATATATATATACATGTCCAAACAGTTATTTTGCTGTACAAAAAGTATCGGACTTTGAAATAGTGTATAATTAGCCTGTGAAGGAAATCAGAAATGCAGGCGGACAAAAATAAAGGGATTGGGAATGCTATGTAGTGGTTCATAGTCATCTCCTAGAGTTCTTTTGCTGGGTGTAGCTGGTTCAGTTCATTACTGCTCTACTGGAACTGATTTGGTTCATCTCATTGTTGAAGATGGCCACATCCATAAGAATTGATCATCATATAGTGCTGTTGCTGAAGTAGATAATGATCTTTTGGTCCTGCTCATTTCACTCAGCATCAGTTCATGTAAGTCTCTCCAGGCCTTTCTGAAATCATCCTGTTGGTCGTTTCTTTTAGAACAATAATATTCCATAATATTCATAAACCACAATTTATTCATCCATTCTCCAATTGATGGGCCTCCACTTAGTTTCCAGTTTCTGGCCACTACAAAGAGGGCTGCCACAAACATTCTTGCACATACGGGTCCCTTTCCCTTCTTTAAGATCTCTTAGGGATATAAGCCTAGTAGTAACACTGTTGGATCAAAGGGTATGCACAGTTTGATAACTTTTTGAGCATAGTTCCAATTTTGAGCAATTTCTTTTTAAAAATATTTATCCATTTAACTGAAATTGTTAGATTTGGGGGCATATAATTGGGCAAAATAACTCCTAATAATTGCTTTTCATTTTCATTGGTATTGTATTTACTTTTTTCATTTTTGATATTAATTTGATTTCTTCTTTTTTATTAAATCAAATTAACCAATGATTTATTTGCCCCCTCTCATAAAACTATCTCTTATTTTTATTCATTAGTTCAATAATTTTCTTACTTTCAATTTTATCCATCTCTCCTTTAAGTTTTGGGATTTCCAATTTAGTGTTTAATTGGATATTTTTAATTAGTTCCTTTTTTATTTTACACCTAATTTATTGATCTGCTCTTTTTAGAAATTTTATGGATGTAAGTGTTTAAAAATATAGATTTTTTTCTCCTAAGTACTACATGGGCTGCACCCAACAAATTCTGGTAATAGTTTTACTATTATCATTCTCACTAATGAAATTAGTGTTTGTTTCTATGATTTGCTCTTTGATTCATTCATTTTTTATGATTAGACTAGATAGCTTTCAATTTCTATTATGCTATCTTTTCATGGTCCTTTATTAAATATGTTTCATTGCATTATGGTTTTAATAGGATGCATTTAATATCTTTGTTTTTCTGCATTTGGTTGTGATTCAATCACAAAATAATTTTTGTGAAGGTGTTTTGTACTGCTGAGAGAAAAAAGGCATATTGTTTCATTTTCCCATTTAATTTTCCCCAGAGGTCTATAATATTTAACTTTTCTAAAATTGTATACATTTCTTAAATGACTTTCTTTTTTATGATGAGATATATGTATGGCTAGTTCAAAGAGAAGAAAGTTTAGGGGCCATGCTAGTATCATTTCACCATTTCCTTTTTTCCCCTGTAACTCATTTAAGTTTTCCTTTAACAATTTGGATGCTCTCCCATTTGCTGCATATATTAGCAAAATTTAGCTTCCCTGTTTGTATCTTTTAATTAGGCCTATTTTTGCCATTGCTTTGTCTGAAGTCATGTTTGCTAGTCCTATTTTTTTAAATACTACAGTTGGAACATATTATTTTTACTCTCTGTGTGCCTTCATGATAAATGTGTGTCTTGTAAACAACATATTATTAGATTCTGATTTTTGATCTAGTCTGTTATCCACTTCCATTTTATGGATGAGCTCATCCTATTTACATTCACAGTTATGATTATTAACTATGTATTTCCTTCCTTCCAGTTTCCCAGTGTTTACCCTTTCCTCTCTGTCTTTTAAATTGTCCTTCCTCAGAAGCCTTTTAAAAAAAATTTCTGATCATGACTTCCCTTATTCCCTGTTTCCTCCTATAAACTTCCTTTTCCTTCCCTTATGCCATCCCCTTGAAATATAAATGTCTATAACCAACTGAATTTGCATGTTATTCCAACTTTGAAGCAATCTTGATGAGAGTAAGATTTAAGTATTGATTGCTGCTCTTCTCATCTTCCCCTCCATTGTTAAAGCTCTTCCTTTTGGACTTCTTTTGAGTGAGATAATTTCCTCCATTCTTCCTTTCCTTTTTTCTAATGCATCTCACTTTCTAACCCCTTAATTTAATTAAAAAAAGTATTTCATCACACTTATCTTGCACTTGTTTCTCTGTCTACTCATAGTCTTTTAAATACCCTAATAATGATAATGATACAATATAGGGATGTTAACATTTTAACCTCATTGATTCCTTATGATTTCTCTTTTATGCTTACCTTTTTATACTTCTCTTGAGTCATATTTGAAAGTAAAATTGTTTTCTTTCTTTTTCAATGAGAAATCATTGAAAGTCCTCTATTTCATTAAATATCCATTTCTCCCCAGAAGGTTTGTACTCAATTTTGCTGGATAAATTATTCTTGTTTGTAATCCTACCCAATAAATCAAGTCAACAAGCATTTATGAAGCATATAAAATGCGCCAGATACTGTGTTTATATCTGGGAACAAGGAGAAAGAAACAAAAATAGTTTCTGCTCTCATGGGATTCACAATCTACATATATCAAGGGAGCATCTTCATTCTCAAGCTGCCCTGAGGCCAAATTTTCTTATTCTCAGTTACTTACATGCACAAATACACAGAATATAGAAAAAAGTTACAGTCACAGAGTAATGAGCAAAGAAACATAAAATGCTTAGGTATTCATGTGCATGCACTTATATAAGTATAAATAACTGGGCAAAGCCCATCTAGGTAGCTGGAAGGCAGGAAGATCTCCACAAATATGGCTCCATCCTTTTGTTCCTCTTTTGTCCAGGCAACTTGGTGACTCATAGTGGTTGAACGAGAGGGAATTGAACCACTTATTCCAATGACTTGAAGAATCCTTCAGACCTTAGCATCTGCCATGTCACTCTCTTCTTAAGGTCCTCAAATTTGTAGCATATGGTCTGCCTGTATGCCTTGTGCTCAGTTTCCTGACATGTACTGTATCCACTTACGTATACATAGGACCTCCAGTGTTATTATTTACCTGACTGTTGCAGCTTTAATAATATTCTGGTCTTTCCATCTATCCTGAAATTGAATTTTCTTTTATGTGTTAATTTCTTCGAATAGAATGTGAATTCATTGAGAAGAGGGTTTCTCACTTTTTTCTACTGGTATCCCTAGATCTTAACATCATGTTTGTTTCATAAATGGCCTTTCATCCATTCAGACTGAGTCAGTATCCTTCCATTTATTCTTATGTGATCTCTGAATACGATTAAATGCTGAAATAAATGAAAATCACTGTCTAGAGTATCAGGACATGGCACTAGAATTTTGTCATTGAACTTCATGTGAAATGGATAGGGTAATATGGTCTCAAAAATGACTATTGTTTATAGTCATTTTAGTTTATAGTTTATATTATATATCTTTATATATTATATATATCATTATAGTTTATAGAAAATATTAAATATTTGAAATATGTGAGAGTAAATTCTATCACATATTTCAAATGTTTAATAATTTCTTTGTTGCAAGGAAGAAACTGTGTCAGACACATTTAATGTCTTGTTCATTTGTAGGATATATATATATATTTATATGCAGTAAAACACATACATATATGTGGAATATACAGTTTAGTATTACATACATATATGCATATGTACATATATACACATATGGGTATATGTATATCCATATATATGTACATGTAACTTAATTTAGATGATCCAGAAATTCTTAAGTCCAAATGTCCAAAGTTTTAAAAAAGCAAAACAAAAAAGACATCCCCTCAAGAGACACTTTAAAATTTATAATTATAAGAAGAGAAATAAAAACTTTTATTTGCCTTCTAAGGCTGAAAAAGGTAGTTTGTGTTGCAAAATATGCACAAAATATGGAATCAATATGAAACTTGGTGGCAGACATGAACGGGTTCAAATCCAGTTTCTATCTTATGCTAGTGCTGGACCCATGTACAAAGCACTCATTTTCTCTAATTTTCCATTTTTTTCATCCTTAAAATGGGAAAGCTACTAAAACTTGAAGCATTTTTCTCACAAAGTTGTTGTGGGGCTTATATAAGGATGTTCAATAAAAATGTCATTATTTATTTAGAGAAAATTTATTTAGTGTCATATATTTAGTTTATTTGTGGGTTATTTATCATTAAACAATGAAAAGTTCTGTATGAAAACCACAGATTGTCTGAGTACCTCCATCCAGCCCTTTATCAATTGTGTATCCAGTATATTGGGTGGTAGAGTATAGATTGTTCAATGCTTTTTATTATAATGGATGTTGAGTCATTGTAGACATGTCTCACTCATCATATCATTGCTTTTGATTTTATTTTTGACAAAGATATTATAGTGGTTTGTCATTTCCTTTTCTAGCTTATTTTACAAAATAAGAAATTGAGGCAAATAGGGTGAAGTGACTTGCCTAGGATCATAGAGTTAGTAAGAATCTGAGGTTGGATTTGTACTTAGGTCCTGCTGACTCCAGGGCTAGTGCTCTATCCATTATACCACCTAGCTGCCCAGGTTCAATGCTTCACATTGCCATTACTGTACATATAACTAAAAACATTGTATTCTATTTGTTTATTTCTATGTAACACCTTTGAAAAATCAGCTACATTAACAGATTCTCCCAGAAAAGTAATGTTATCCATCTATTACATAATGATGAACTAAGTTATATAATTACTATCCCATCCTTCCCCCATTATAAATGACTTTTAGAACATGGAGTGGAGAGGACAGTGGCCAGAATCTACATCTACATTCCTCTTTTCAGGAATCAAGAGGGAGGGATTGCAACTTGACTTGGATTTAATAAGTTTTAAAAGCCAGGGCTTTTTTTCTTGGCAGTTAAGTTGCTTCTTTCCTTCACTTCCATGGGAATGAGAGCTGAGTCACATCTCTCCAGTCATGTGTTGGGGGTTGGAAAAGAAAAAGAGAGTTAGCTAGTGGGATGAGGGCCTTCTCAAGGCCTTCCCAACTATTGGCCAGCAGCATCTTGAGCCTTTCCAGAGAGTTGGCTTGCCCCAGCAAAGTCATGAAGTTCGTACCTTGCATGGATATGTTGTGATGTGCTAGTTGGGAAGCAATGTGCTATAGGGGAGAGACAATCCAGTTGGAATTGAGAAGACTTGACCATTGGCTTTCCTATATTACGTGTCTACCTTTTAGCATCTTTTAGCCTGTCTCATCCTAGAAAAAGGCTGGAAATTCTCTCCTTCACCTCTTTCTCCTGGTTTAAAATCTCACCTTCTTTAAGAAAATTTTCCTTCATGCTAATACGTATAATCATCTCTAGTTTATCTGCTGTGTATTGGGTTTGCATCTAGTTGTTTGCATGTTGTATTCTCCCATTAGATTGTGAGCTTCTTGAAGACAGAGATTGTCATTTTGCCTTCCTCTGTATCCTCATCATTTAGTACAGAACCTGATACATAGTAGGTGGGTACTAAACAAATGTTGATGATTCCACTGGATGATTTCCAAGTTCCCTCTGGCTTAACCTTCTACAATGCTAAGGATTCCCCCCTGCCCTTGCCTCGTTAATTTGATGATTTTTATATTTATTTATCCTCAATCAGAAAAGTAGCTAGTTTGTTAGATCAAAGGCAATCATATTTACTTTTTATGCAGCTAAGTCATTTTAGATGGATAGATTACTTCATCCTGGCTATGCTTATCATTATTAATATAACAGTTCTAATGGTTCTGCTTGCCCATACGACAGCAGTTAACTGATTTCAATTGACTTTGTGTCATTTAATATCAGGGTTATGGAGAAATGTTCGTTACAAAGTGCTGAAGTGCCCACCACTATCTGAAGATTAAAAGATCATAGAACTGCTGTCAGTATATGAAGTAACACGTGCAGTACCCTATTCAGCCGATTGGGACCAATTGTTCTCTTCTGTATCACATTACAGGGCACAGGTGCCTTCCTATTTTAAATTTAAGACAGTGCCTTCTTTGTAAGGTATAGACAGGTAGTTGATCATAACTTTGCTCAGATTATTTACTAATTATTCCATTCATTCTCTCTTTCTTTCTCTCTATTCATTTACCAATTGATTTCTTTAATTATTTTCTTCATTATTTTATTTACCTCCTTATTTATCCATTTTATTTATTTGTTTATTTGTTAATTTATTTATTAATCTAAAAATTAGATGTGCATATATATGTATATATACGTATATATATATACATACATATATATATACATACATATATATATATATATATTCAGATACTAGAGACACAAAGGCAAAAGAAACATTTCCTGATCTTGAAGAAATGAAAAAGACTTTGAGGAAAACTTTGCATGCAAATATGCAGCTCTAAAATTCACATAAAGTAAATATGAAATAACTCAGGGAGGTCATGATAGAGCAGGAAAGAGCTCATGTAGGAGGAAGCACTTGAGCTGAGCCCTAAAAAGAGGCTGATCCTGAGGTTGTGAACTTGGATGCTGGGAGGATAGTGATGCTGTGGACCAAAATGAGAAAGGAAGGAAGAGGATGGAATTTAAGGGGGTTGACAATGCGTTTTGGACATGAGGTGTTCAAGATTCAAGTAATTGAAGTATCCCTTAGGCAGTTCATGAAGAGGTGATTAGAGCTCAGAAAATAATCGGGACAGGATACATTATGGAAGCCATCGACATAGAGATGATAGCTGAAACTAGGATAGCTGATAAGATCAAATACCAACCAAATGAAAAAGATGGCTCCCATGAAAAGGAGGGAAAATCCAGGTGGTCTGCTGTTAATTGATCTTAGGGTTAAATCTGGAGGTGACCTTGGCTGTGGAATGTGCAACATCTGACAGTCTCCATCTGTTGCTCTCTCTGAGTGACCTCTGAACCAGGAGAGGCCAGAGAGAGACAAAGCCAAGCCAATCAATCTCATTCATGGGCTTTATGCCGGGGAGATCATAAAGATTCAATTATTATGGTAGATACAAGATGTTGTTCAGGAATACCTACAATTATGTATTATTATTTATTTTCTGTAATTTGCTTATGTGTATGGGAGGCTGGAGCAGTAATTTCCTCATTGTGAGAAATGTAAATATTGAAACTCCCTTCACTAGTGCAGATCAAGAATTCATTTTAGATTTATAAACTTTCCCTCAGGTAGGATAAATCAGAGGCAGAATATACTTTCTGACTGGAAGGTCAGCCATCTCTCGACTTTTCCATTTTTCCATATCTCTACATCCTGTTCTGATATCTGCTTGTGCCATTGGAGTGACACCCCCCCTACCATTTTCAAAGGCTCTGCTAGTGGTGTTCAGGGTCAGATAATTGCAAGATGGACTTTTGACTCTCTTTCAGCCATAAAATGTGTCTGTCTTTTGAGGCCTGCTTTCTGATTAAATACACCTGTCACTATTAAACTACCCAATGGGTGATAAATTCTTTGGCCAATGGAACTCGTGAACCAAACTTTTTTTTAATGGCTCTCAGTCCTGCAATCCTTCCCATTTTCCACTCAGTGACAGAAAAAGGGCAAAAGTTTCTGACCATCCTATAATTTTTAGACCCCTGTAAACCTGAGCAACAGCTCTATGTGAAACTGGAGATCCCTGTCCAGTGACTAATTGGAAATACTTCCTCATAGGATGAGTCATTCCTGTGCCTAAAAGCATGTTCTTGTTGCCTCATCCTTGCACACACAATCAAACTAGGTATAGACGACAAAACACCTTGCTCTGACCCTCCTGTCACCCCTCACTCTATTGTCCAGAACCTTCTTCACAGCTAAATATTTAGAAAGAACAGCTAACAATGACTGAGAAGGAGTCTTTACAAGATATTTAGGAATGAATGGGCAGTAATCTCTTTCCTACAACAACATTGAAATGACTTTTTTCATCAAATACAATGGTCTTTCTTCTGTTCTCATGCACCTTGATTTCTTTACATGCTTTCAGGCTCTGTGACACTTCCTACTTCCCTTCCCTTGCCTTCATGTTGTTGTTGCTCAGTTATTTCTGCATTTGACTCTTCCCAACCTCATTTTGAGTTTTTTTGGTCAAGTATTTGGAGTGATGTTTCTTTCTCCAACCTATTATGGATAAGGAAACTGAAGCACACAGGGTTGAGTGAGTTTCCTAGGATCACACAGATAGTGTGTGAGATTCAGGTTAACATCTTCTTGATTCCAGGTCCAACATTCTATTTATTGCTCTAATGTAAACTCTGTGTATGGGACTTTCCTGATTCTTCTACCTCTAAAACCTTTCCTTGATCACATTTGGTGACTTTTCATACTCATCTCTACTTCTTTAACAGTGTATATTTCCCAGGATTCTGTCCTGGATTCTGTTCTTCTCACTCTTTTCTTAGTGATCTCATATTCTCCCTCCAGTATGCTTAGCATATCTTTGCCTATGACTTCCAAATCACTTTGTTTATTCCTACATTGTTCGGGCGCCAAAATGTGATGTTCTGTTTCTCTAGATTGTGATCGTTCTCTGGGAGCATATCCTTTGGGGAGCTTCTGCAGGTAGCCAGAAGTTAAAGTTCAGATCTTTTATTGTGTTCTTCAAAGTCTTGACTCTTTTCCTGGGGTCTGGCTAGCTTTAATGGAGGCTTATCTCTCTCCTTGGTTCCCCATGAGCTCTTATCAGAATGTCTCCAGCCAGCACAGAAGTTGAAGTGGGAATGAATCAGACTCCTCCTCCTCGAGAGTGGGCTTGTGGGAACTCCTTAAAAGTATGCTCTCTTAAAGGTGTGAAAGATGTAAACTCTGAACTAGAGAATTGTTAAGTACCATGCTAAATTAGATAATTATATCCATTCCAGTGACTTAGCACCTTGTAAGAATCTTAACACTACATTTCCCTGAGACTCATCTCTATATTTCCAAATAATGACCAGATGAATGTAGAGGACTTCTAATTCAACATGTCCACAATTGGACTCCTCATTTCCAACCCCACCCTAAATCTTCCCCCTTCCCTCAACTTCTTTTTTTCTGTGGCTATCTCCACTTTGCATCTTCTTGGTGGCTCGGGCTTATAACTCAGACTTATCTTTGATTTTTTATTTTTTATCACTTTCCACATCTAATCATTTGCCAAGTCTTAGCAATTTGACCTCTGCATATCTCTTCCATCTGACCTTTCCTTTTTGCTGCCATCGTAGTTATCCCCAAATGAGATAATATATTTAACGTATTTCGCCAACCTTATCTTATAAATGTTAGCTGTTAGTTCAGGCTCACATCTCTTCTTGCTAGGATTATTGAAAGAACATATTAACTGATCTTTCTGCCTTCAATCTCTCTAAACCATCTTTCATGCCTCTGCAAAAAGTAATCTAGAGGGAAGGGAAAAAAAAGAAACTACATAATAACTTTATTATATAGTTAAAAGGAATGGTAATATATATTGTTGTATTTATTATATTGATATTGCTTATTATTAATTAATTTATTATAAATTAATTATAACATATATAGTAGATTTGCAGTTTCACATCATCATGTTTTTTTCCCCCTACTATCTTATGGAAATCTCTATACTGCACTGTGCTGTTCATGAATCAACTTTCTACTTAAAGGGTTTCAATGTTTCGTTATTATTGACCAAAATCAAATATCGGCTTTGTATCCCAGCATTCACCCCTTCTGCAGTTGTATTGGTCCATCCTTTCTTTTAAGGCCCAATGCTAGTTTCTTAGATTCAGTTTCCTCACCACCTCTATGAAGTTTTTCTTCTTTCCCCCTCCTTCATCCCTTTCCTTAGGTGAAGTTAATCTCCACTTTCTCATATTTCTCATAGAATTTTTGCTGGATCACCCCTTAAGTCCCAATGAGATTCTATTATTAGTTATTGTTATTGCTCCAAATTATTTATGTCATTGTCTCCTTTTCCCTTGTTATATTATTAGACTGAATGTCTTGTAAAAAAAATAATTATTTAATAAATAATTAAATAATAAAATTAAAAAAAGAAAATAATAAAAGAATGTTAATAACATTCTTTTCCCAAAACATTTTGGTTTCCAATTTCTCTCCTCCTTCTAGATCTTCTATCAGTCACTGAGAAGGAAAGCATTATGTATCAGTTATACAAATGGAATTATGTAAAACATAATTCCATCTTAGACATAAAAAAGAGAAGAAAAATAAAATGAGAAAATTATACTTCAATTTACACTCAGAGTTTTGTTCTCTTTCTAGATGCAGATAACGTTTCTTTTTTTATCAAGAGTCTTTTGATTGTCTTGAATCATTGTATTCATCAGAGTAGCTAAGTCTTTCACTATTTATACTTGTTACAATACTGCTTTTATTTTGTGTAAATGTTCTCCCAGTTCTGCTTAATTCACTTGTATCAATTCATATAGGTCTTCCCTGTTTTTTGAAAATATACTGCTCATTTCTTACAGTATAAAAGTCTTCCATCACAGTCACACACCACAATTTGTTCTGCCATTCTATATAGATGTGGTCATCCCTTTTGGGGTGCAGAAACTTATCTATTAGATTATGATCATAATTTATTCTAATGTGGCTTTCAGAGCATACAGGGAATGTTACTAACTTAATTTAAAAATGTATGCTATTTAAAATTTATGATGATATAAACATTCAAAATAATTTCTGCTGATAACTGATTGCAATATGGATTTGACTCAGTAGAAGTGAATTATTTCTCATTTAGCTGCAGCTTGGAAGAGAATTTTATTGCTTTTATCAAGACAATATTCCTTGGTCAGGTGAAATAACGATGCTTAAGCAAATTTTAACAATAATGCATTGCTACAACACTTTGCAAACTTATGAAGAATGGAATCATCCACAATGAATTATAAAGGGAGTTGAAGCTTGGTCAAGGAGTTTCCATACTTCAATACGATGTCTCAGCTGCAGTCTTTCCAAGAAACTCTGCTTATGCTAGAATGTTCTGGGACATCCCTCCAACATGAGGATCTCCTTTTATGGGTGAGGTCTTGGGGGAGAGGTACCCCATTTGAAGTGAAGCCCAAGTAGTCCAACTTTGATTTCTCTTTTGGCTTTGCTTCTTATCTTCCTCCCTTCTCAACCCTTCCCCACTTCAAAAGTCTCTTTATTATGTCTTCTTACATTGGAATATAAATTCCTTTAGGACAGATAGGGACTGCCTTTTTTATTTTGGTTGAGGGGTATCCCAGTGTTTTGCAAAATACCTGGCACATAGTATGATTGTTGCCTGTCTGCCCCGTGTCCACAAGGTGTTGAGATAATGAGAAAACCATCCAAATAGACATATTTCCATCAATAAACACATGCCTAAATGGTTCTAAAGGAAATGGACTAAGTTTATTTAGTTTTGACCTGGATGAGTGAAAACAAACTTACTGTGTGCTTGGTTTCTGAAGGAAAGCCAGCCTTTAGTTTAGATGGGTTGTATGATGAGAAGAATAAATGAGATTTTTCTTGAGGAAGACAGAGAAATGGGACTTTGAAAGGCAGAAGGAGGTATATGTCATAGCTGGAGTTCTCCTGGAAATGAGCTGGAGGCCTGGCTCAAGCAAGATAAAAATGAAAGTTCAGAATTAGGGTTAGATAGTGAGAATTCATGGTTAGAGTAAGAAATAGAGTAGATAAAAATATAATTAAGGTTCAATATGGAATTCTAATACCATTTCTATCTAACCCTAATTCCACATCTATTAGAAGTCAGGAAATCCCAGAGGGAGAGACCAAGCATCCAATAGGGAGGAAGGGAGGAGAACAGGAAAAAAGGAAGGAAACAGAGTTTAGAGACTTACCTAGAGTCACACAGCAAGGCATATCTGAGACCAGAACTGAACTCATAAAGATGATGAATCTTCTATCCATTGCACCATTTAATGGCTTTATCTATTGCTTATCTGTACTTGTTTGCTTGTTGTCTTTCCCTCTTTGAGGGCAGAGATTGTCTCTCTCCATTTTGTATCTCCAGTTACTTAGTGCCTGGCATATGACTTAAGTGCTTTATGATTGACCAAAGTTCCTACCATGTACTGGGTAAGGAGACAGATGGGAAACATTGGCAAGTTCTTGCTTTTATATTTTATATACATATATGTGTATATATATGTACATATACATATATATTTATATATTTTATTATTGCAATGTGGTCAAAACTAACACTCCTCCACGAATTTTCTCAAAGTAGGCTATTCCCTGAACTCTACTATTTTTCCTAAAATTGAATTCTTTTCTAAGATAAAAAAAACATATATTGCCCCAAGACTAATTAAAACTGTTCTTTTCATGAACATAATTAGATTTGGATCACACATCTCTGTTGTAATCTACTTAATTTTAGGATAAAATTCACTCTTTGGGTGAAAAAAAAAAAGTGATCAGTACTCCTATTTCTTGCCATCAAATGATCATTTCAGCTACAAAAACAGGCAGTACGGTGTGGTAGGCAGAGCCCTAGAATGGAGTCATCGACTCCAAATTTATTCTCGACTTCATCCATGTAGGCCGTTCCATCTTCTTTCTCCTTTCTCTTTTCTCCAACCGTTCTAGTTCTCAATGTCTAGAATGTCTTTCTTCCTTTTGTTTCTTCTATGTCCTAGCTTCCTTCCACAATTAACTCCAATGATAACTCCTGCTTGATTTCCCAAATATTTCTCTCTCTCCCTCTGAAATGACATTGTATGTGTATGTATAGCTAACTATCCATCCATCTATCTTTATATATGCATATGTGTATATATATACATACATATCTATGCATGTGTCCATATATCTATATATCATTCATTTATCTCTATGTATGTATATATACACATATAGACATATATTTGTAGCGTGCTCTCCTGGCAGTTACAATTACTAGCCTGTCCTAGACCCACCAGAGTACCTTTGACCACTGTCCTTTGCAGTGTGAACTCTACCTGGCTCGCCTCCTCTGAGGCCTTCAAAGGTCTCTGGCCACGATCTCTTGAATCTATAGCTTAATAACCGGTAGCGCACTCAAGAACAGCCACGTGTAATCTTAAAAGCCTTTATTATACCTACTCACATAATGCCCTGACTGATGCCCTGACTTATTGGTTCCCGAGTGAACACCTGGTCAGAAGACCCACGTGTTCACTACCAAAACCCTTACCTCTTTTGGTTATCCATCTTGGCTTGGCCACCCAGGCTAGGGAGCCAGGGTGAAGAGCGCCAGGTTAAAGAGAGTGACTGCTGCCTTCAGTGGGCTTACATAGGGCCTGTGAGGTCACACACACAGCCAATCAGCGAGAGAGTCACCCATTACGAAGCTATCTCAATATGGCCAGGATCCCGCCCAAGGGCAGTCCTAATAGCCACAGAAATTACTTCCGGGCCTCAATCTCCCAATGCACTGTGGCACCCATTTAAAGGCCCCTTACATATATGTATGTATATCCACATGAATGAATATTTGTCTATCCATCCATCTCTATATATGCATATGTATATATATATATATATATATATATACATATATGTGCATGTGTCCATATATCTATATAGCATTCATTTATCTCTATGTATGCATATATACACATACATACATATATGTGTGTATGCACATGAATGTATATTTGTCTATTCATCCATCTATCTCTATATATGCATATGTATATATATGCATAAAAATACATATATATGTGTACATATACATATTTATCTTTCCAACTATCCATTTCTATGCCTGCACATATATGTGTGTGTATATATGTATATATTTGAGTGTATATGTAGTTACATCTGTTTATTTTCTCATGGAATATAGGTTCTTTGTTGACAGAATTCTTACAGGAAGTTTCATTTTTGTCTTTTTCCCCAGGACTTGGTGGTACCTAGCTCTGGTAGACAATAAGTTTTTGTGAATGACTGACAGATGGGATATTGGGTGAGCTAATCCAGTTTTTTGGAGTTCACTTTCCTTACTATTCTTAGAGAGGTGAGGCTATATTTATTACACTGACAGTTATAGGATTTCAGATTTAGGGCTGTGAGGAATGACAGATCACTTAAGCAAACATCTTTTTTTTTTTTTTTTCCCCCAGATGAAGAAACTGAGGCTGGAGAGGTGACTCTCTTCATTTCACACAGGAAATACATATTAGAGTCAGGATTCAAATGCATATCCTCTTATCATAAATCCAGCATTCTTTAATCTGTTCTCAAATGATCATCCCCTCTCCTTGTGATGTGAAGTTGTCATGGCTATTAATTATAATGATGATGATGATGATTTTATGCCAGAAATGAAGAAATGAGGAGAAGCAATCACTTTGTGGAGAAAAAATGAAGTCGTCTCAGATCCACTTAGGGATGTCTTTCTGTGTTGGGATTCCATGATTCTGAATTAGCTCCCCCCTCAGTACCCCCCTCTGCAGCTTTGCTCAGAACATGCACCTCTTTCTACAATGGTCTTTTCTCACTTTTCTCCTTTACAATAGGACATCCAGATCACACTTCAAGGCACACTTTCTCCTCAATGACTGTTTGAAGCCTTGATCACTAATCTCTGAGTTCCAAAGACAATTGATTCCTTGATGGTCTTGGGATGCTCATTTCATGGGCCAGTTTTATGACCTGTCCCCCTTTAGACTAGAAGATTATAAAGGATGAGATTCAACTGACTTTAGCAACCCTTTATTAACTATGATATATCAGGAAGACCACGATGGACAGCTAAGTGGTATTAGATTTGAGCACTGGACTTGGAACCAAGAAAACTGCTCTTTCTGAGTTCAAACCTGGCCTCAGATACTTATTAGTTGTGTGTAACATGCCCTCCTGGCAGTTACAATTACTAGTCTGCCCTAGGCCCAACAGAGTACCTTTGACCACTGACCTTTGCAGTGTCAACTCTACCCGGCTCGCCTCCTCTGAGGCCTTCAAAGGTCCCTGGCCACAATTTCTTGAACAGTAGTTTAATAACCGGTAGTGTGCTCAAGAACAGCCACGTGTAATCTTAAAAGCCTTTATTATACCCACTCACATAATGCCCTGACTTGATGCCCTGACTTGTTGGTTCCCTAGTGAATACCTGGTCTGAAGACCCACATGTTCTCTACCAAACTCCTTACCTCTTGGCTATCCATCCGCTTGGCTTGGCTTAGCTACCCCAGGCTAAGGAGTTAAAGAGAGTGACTTGCTGTCTGCAGTGGGCTTATAAAGGGCCTGTGAGGTCACACACACAGCCAATCAATGAGAGAGCTGTCACCCATTACGAAGCTATCTCAATATGGACAGGATTCCACCCACAGGGCAATCCTATATCCACAGAGATTACTTCCTGGGGCACTCAATCTCCTGTTGTGCTGTGGCGCCACCCATTTAAAGGACCCTTACAGTGGTGTGATCCTGGGCAATTTACTTAACCCCATTTGTCTTACCTCCCTCCTCTGTAAAATGAGGGGGAGAGGGAAATATTAAATCACTCTGGCATCTTTGCCAAGAAAACTCCCAAATGGTGCTTTGAACAGTGGGATGTAAGTGAAACAACTCGCCAGTTATTCTATAAGGAAAGCACTGTATCTGATGAATGTGAAGTTCTCCCAGTTGCCAATGTGCCAACTAGCCAGTCAGACTCTTGGCATATTAAAATCACAGATATAGAGTGAGAAAGGACCCCAGATGTCATCAAGGTCAAATCCCTTTTACAGGAGACAAAACTGAAGCCTGAGAGCTTGAGTAACTAGCCCAAGCTCACACAGGGATGGAATGGGAAGGAAACATGCCTTCTGATAAGTGCCTACTGTGTGCCAGGCTCTGTTCTGAGTATAGAATCAGACTCTGGATCCCATTCCTCTGACTCTGAATGCAATACCTTTTGTCCATGGCCCTACACAGCTCCTCTGCTTATATTAGGTCCTTGGAGGATTCTGGGATAATAGATATTTAAAGAGAAGACTGGCCTTACTTTTCAGTACAAATAGAGTTATGAAGCTCTTCAGAGCCTGGAGCACTCTGCATTATTGCAGATAATAGCAAATATAAGAGCAGATACTGTATTGTATTTTCCTACAAACTCTAGAGTCATCATTTAGAATAATCCTATTATATAAGCATTCAATTTTAATGGCCTTTGAAGTTCAGTAATAAAACAAACAAACAACTGGTTAGAATTACATTTATTGAACATTTCCATCATTACTGCACCAACACCAGAAGTTCTTGCTGGAATGGTTTGGGGCTCTGACCAGCCTGGCTCATTCCATTGTTCCCATTTCTCTGTCATACAGCAAGTTGCTGCTTTTAGAAACAGAGTGGGAAGTTAGCATTTGGCTCACAGAATTGGGAGGGATTAACATACTTTGAAGCAGGTATTAACAACTCTTGAGCATTCTTGTCCAATATTAAAAGGAGAGACTTACTAAGGTTTAAATGGAGTTCCTTTGCTGAATGCTGTGAAAAGATCTTTTTTTCTTTTAGATGTTTTTTAAACATATTTCAAGGTTAAGTGCTATTGTTTCACTGATGTCCAGTTGCTGGACATGATTCACTTAAACCTATCCCATTCTTAGTACTTACTCTTAATTGGTACGGTTATTAAAATTAATAAATAATTAATAATTATTATATAATTCATAATATATAACTATATATTATATATGATATAATTATATGTAATAATAATTATTAATAACAATAAACTAATAAATAAATAATAAAAATAATAAATAAAGAGTAATTAAATTACTCTTATTTAAGTTGATTTGGGCTTAACAGTAAAAGACTGTGGTGTGTCAGCTCATAACAACACTAATCTTTTTTCTTTTTTTTTTTTTTTTGCTGAGGAAATTGGGATTAAGTGACTTGTCTAGGGTCATACAACTAGGGAGTGTTAGGTGTTTAAGATCATATTTGAACTCAGGTCCTCCTGACTTCAGGGCTGTTGCTCTATCTATTGCACCACCTAGCTGCCCCCTCTTTTTTCATTTTTAATAGGGTTACTAAACTAGGAAATAAGTGTAATGGGGTGTGTGTGTGTGTGTGTGTGTGTGTGTGTGTGTATGTATATATGTTTTATTTTTCATACTGTTCTGGAGGGAAAAAGAGAGATGTGAGATAGGGATGACACCAGTGATTTAATTTCTTTAGAAGCATTTTATCTTTTATTTCAAAATAGAGGCAGCCGAGTAGTGTAGTAGGAAGAGTACTACATTTGGAGTCATGAAGACCTGAGTTTGAATGTTACCTCAGACTTTATCTATGTTTTCTATACTTCACCTATATTTGCCTCAGTTTCCTCAACAGTAAAATGGAGATAATAGCACCTATATCACAGGGTTGCTGTGAGGATCAAATCAAATTACATTTGTAAGATGCACAGCACGGTGCCTGGCACATAGTAGGTACCATATAAATGCTAATTCCCTGTTCCCCATAACAATTTTAAAAAATAATTATCCATAATTATTCTTCACTTAATCACATTTCCATTGTGTGAATTAAATATATACATATATGCACATATATATATATACATATGCACACACACATATATATCTTAAATCAAATCTTTTAATATATGTCAACCTAATTTGGCAAAACAAACCCTCATGTTAGCCACATACAAAAACATATGTTTCTATCTCTACGTTTACTATCTCTGTTTTAAGAGGTGAGCATCACTTTCCATTTTTGTTCTTCTGCTCATGTATTTATCATTGCTAGAATAGGGTTCTAAAGTCTTTCAGAGTTGTCTTTATAATTATCATTGTATTTCTTTCAGTTCTGCTTAATTTCCTCGGAAGTTGTCTACTTCACTATTTCTTATGGAATAATAATATTTTATTACATTCATATACCATAATTTGTTTATCCTACCTCAAGAGGAGAAAAATGCTTTGTTTCTAATTGTTGACAAACACAAAAGAAAGCTGCTATAAATATCTCTGCTCAGCTAAGTCTTTTTCCTTTTTTCTTTGGAATACAGTATTGCTGAATCAAGGGTATAAAAAATTTGGTAACTTTGTGGGTTATGAATTGCTTTCCAGAAAGACTGGACAAATTCATCCACAATTTCACTAACATTGTTTGGGTGTATGGGTTTTCCCAGACTCTTTCAATATTCGTCATTTTCTTCTCATCTCCATCTCCATCTCCCTCTCCATCTTCCTCTCCATCTCCCTCTCCATCTCTCTCTTTCTCTTCTCTCCCCCTTTGCTTTTGCTAGTCTAATCAGCATGAGTTGGAAGCTCAAAGCTATTAGTCTACTTTTTTCTAATAATTTGGAGGATTTTACATTTTTGTTGATAACTTTGATTTATTCTTTTGAATATTCCCTGTTGGTATCACTTGAGTACTTATTTATAAAGTACAGATATTCATCTTAAACATTTTAATCAGTTCTTTATTTATCCTAGAAATGAGACTTTTATTAGAGATTTTTTTAAAAAAAAAAGATGTTTCCACAGGTACCTGTTTTTCTTCTGATGTTTACCGTATTAGAGTTGTTTGTGCAAAATCTTTTGATTTTTATGTAATTAAAAATCCATTTTATTTGGTCTGATCCTATTACTATTTAGTCATGAATCATAATCCGACCCATAGATCAAAGACAACTCATTCCTTATTAATTATTCCTCTAATTTTTATGATATTACTTTTTATAGCCACATTATTTATTAATTTGATGTTTGATGGGGGTGTGAGATGTTGGTCTAAACTTAATTTCTGCCAGACTTCTGTTCAGTTTTCTTAGCAATTTTGTCAAATAGTTATGGACCAGTGATTTCAGTGGCAAGGGGGAAGGAACTCTTGGATATGGAAAGACTCTCATCTTATGATGGTCAGTATTTTTTCTGCAATTTGTAGACTACATGCCTAGATCATTATATATTTTTACCCAACTCCATCCTGGCTACCTAGCCACAGGCATCCAAGATGAGAATTGAACTCATCTATGTGATCCCTTATTAAATGTTAACTTTCAAAAATATGAACACAGATTCCTAGGGAACCATAGTGGAAACCACCTTCCAAGCTGAAATGGAATCATTAATGATACTCTTTGGGTCATTCAATTAGAGTTTGATTCATATGATTATATTGGGAAGAATACTGATAAGTTGGAGAACATCCAGGGAAGAATAGCTCATAGCATATATTTAACCTGCAAAAAAAGAGAGAGATTGTAGAGACAGTACTGCCTTTAGTAAATAGGTAAATAAATGCTTCTTCCCATAAAGTAGTCATTAATGCTTAATTGACAACATGGAAGGAAGTCTCCAGGGGAGTACTCTAGGGATCTATGCTTCGTCAGTGACATGCAATCATTTTATTGATGACTTAAAGTCACGGGTCCAAATTATAGGCTACACAAAATTGGGAAGTCTCCCTAATCAATTGGATGACAGAGAATTGGAAAAAAATCTTAAATGGCAAGACTGTTGGTCTCATTAAATGTGATGAATTTTAAAAGGCTTAATTTAGGGGAAAAATCTAATCATTAAATTTATCACTCAATGGAATTTAAAGTTAGGGTTAGGGTCTTGGAAAGTACTCCCACCCCCATCAAATGAGAGTCTTAAAGCAAAGACTCAGAGAGATCATTTACCCCTAGAATGGGGATCAACAAATTATGGCCTGCAATGGTTTTTTTATATTTTAAAATACAGTTTAAGTATGTTTAAAAATCCAGAGTTTGTGTGCCATGCAAAAAGAGGGAAGTAGATTTTTACTTGGCCCTTGGGCCATAATTTGCCAAACCTTATTATAGAAAGAAGCCTATTTTAGATATGAGTTAGAACAGATGTCCACTGAGCTCCCTTTCAGTGATGAAATTTTGTGCGAATTCACAACAAAAATCCTTCCTTCTACAACAAACATTTCCAAGTTCTTCTGCTGCTAGTACACTTCAATCTATGGTTACATTGTAGACTGTCTATATTTTGTTTTTTATGATTTTGTTTGCATGTTGCTGCCCAATTTAGTTTGTTCTTGTCTTTGAGAGCAGGGACTGCTTTTGCCTTTCTTTGTATCCTCATTGCTTAGCACATTGCTGACACATAGTAGATACTTAATAAATGCTTAATAATTTATTTCTCTGATTCTATGATGTTCACTTTAACAGATTCATAAAATAAATAGTGTCTTATTTCACCTACATCCCAGAAGATTGTAATACCAGAAGGCTCATTAAAAAGATTTTAGTAGAAGCTCTGAGACCATTAATTCATACTTCTTCTGCTCAGATCCTTGAGGCATCAGGACGGGAGAAACAAGTTCTTGGTCAAGAAATCCTGAATTTAATCCCTGCATCTGATACATCCTAGTTGTATTTCTGAATAAATAGTGTCACCTTTCAGTGCTCCAGATACCTCTTGTAGAGTCTAAATTGGAGACGACTGTATATATCAGTTATGTATATTATATTTTGTATATTATAAATGGTATATATCAGTTATGCTTTCTCACTTAAGAGAGAATGCTCTACGAATAAAGAGAATGCTAGTTAAGTCTCAGATCCAGTCTAACTCTTGTCATGAAAGTCTTATCTCAAGACATCTTTGTGATAGAGAGATGACATTGAATTCGTGAAGACTGGATCAGTTGTGTGGAAGTAATGGCAGTTCTTATTAACCTGAGAGGTCATCTAGCAAGAGCCAGTGACATTGAAGATGAGTGGAACAATGTCCAGAGTGTAATGAAGTTCAATTACCAGTTGGCCACAGTGTATTAACTCTTGAAGACCCATCTAAGAGGAGGAGAAGTTGCAATTTTCAGCTATCTGACAAATGTTCAGAACCTTGATATTTCAAAGTATATATACCCTTAATATTCAGAGAACTTTCTCTGTCTCGGTCTGTCTCTGTCTTCCTTTATCTCTGTCTCTGTCTCTTTCTGTTTCCCCTTACACAATTAAATACACAGATAATTATGTGACTATGAGCGATTTATAATTTTTAATTATATGATTGATATTATAGAATTATATGTATATATCGATATATATACACATGTATGTAATATACATACTAAATTCAAACAAATTGCTGAATAATCATTTTGACTATTTTTTGAAAGGAACCGGTTATTTTACTGCATCAAAACTATTATTTTGAAACTTAGCTGGAAATTTTCTTTTAAAAAGACTTTCTATTCTGAGTCCTAATTGATTATCCTCACTTCATGAATAGGTAAGATTCACTTGAAATCAGTGATTTCTTACAAATAACTAAAATGTTTAAAACTAGTTTCTTCTCCTAAATAGGTTAAACTTCTCCCCTGCAGTTTTGTCTGGCCAATTTGTTCTTCCTAAAATTGGAAAGAGGATAGGGAAAAAAATTAGATAATATCTTAGCAGTAGACTCATTCTTATGTTGTTACTAGATTGATGGGTCAATTCTCCATTTCTTAGCTTAGAGAATTAGATACATAAAAACTTAAATAAGACTTAAGTTATTAATTTAATTTCTTATTAGATATGCTCACTAACATTGGTTTTCTCTATCTGCCGTCATGAACTCAAGATATATTATTATTTTGAACAGATTTTTGATATCATGGCTATATACCCATTTTTCCATGAGGGACTTCCTTCAATGCAGGCTGAACCTTCTGTTACTCACAGTCTTGAGAGTTGGCTGGAAGATGGAAAGATTACTTGACTTATCTAAGGTCACACAGCTAGTCTATATCAGAAGAAAGAGATGAACCTATGCTGTCCTGTCTCTAAGGCCTATTTTCCATTCACAATTCCACTCTGCTTTTTAGAAATATTATAGGAATTATAAAAATACAATGTAATTATCTCTCTCCAGGTTGTTTATCTTGTAGTCCAGAAAGTTTTCCCCTTTGGCTACATCATTTCCACTATTCTGAGATTCCCTTGTTTGAGTCATAGCTTTATTCTAAACAAGAGAGGAAATATGGGAGAGGGTGGGGGAAGGAGGAGAGAGAATCAGTCAGAGATAGACACAGAGAGATAGAGGGAGAGAAACAGACAGTGGTACAGAATCAGACAGAGACAGAGATAGAAACAAAGACAGAGTCAGAGAGACAAACAGAGAGAGAGAAAATTATTTCTAGAAAGCTAGCTTTGATGAAGAAGAAAATAAAATGAATTTTAACAATAAAACAGATTTCATAAAATGGAAAACTTATATAAAGAGGATTTTATCTCGATTATCCTTTTTAGTTATGACAGACAACACTGATCACTGTATATAATCTTTTTATAGTCTGCTACATAGAGAACTAACCCTGACTTCAAAAACACTTGTACTAAAGTCTTACCTTTGACACATACTGAATATGTGCCCCTCAGAAAATTACTTTACCTAATCATGCCGCAGCTCTCTAGGACCGTAAATTACTGTAATTTTTTTAAATCTGGGATTTCATTATATAAATGCAATTATAGTCTCAGTCCTTTCGTCTATATAACATTTATGGTTATAATTTTTTTCTGACAAGATTTTCTTTATATTAGGCAATTTTGGAAACGACTGCAAAGTAGTGAAAAATCCATTTCTTAATTTTTTTTCCTTTTAAAAAATATTTTATTTTCAAATACATGCAAAGATAATTCTCAACATTTACTTTTGTAAAACCTTGTTACAAATTTTTCCCCCTCTCTTCCCTTATCATCAGACCAAGCAATCTAATGTTGGTTAAACATGTGCAATTATTCTAAACATATCTCCATATTTGTCATGCTGCTTGAGAAAAATCAAATCAAAAGGGAAAAAACTGAGAAAAAACAAGCAAACAACAACAACAGATAGACAATACATTTTTCTTAAATAGAAAAGAAGTCCTTTGTAGATGAAACTGGAAGGAAACTGGAAGGAAGATGATCATAGTTAGGAAATGAAATAGAATTTCATTTCTCTGCAGGAATCCATTCTTATCGTTCATGAGAGAGGAACTACATTGTTTGAACTCTCAAATCTCTATTCCTGGTGTGCTATTGGAGGAAGTGGAAGAGGTACTTGAGAAGATGTAATTGGAAAGTTAGGGTTCATTGGACACAAAGAAGTAATCTATAATTACTGAAGTAATCTTCAGCAGAGATGATACTATTGGAAGAACTTTCAGAGAAAATTTTAAGGTAGCTCTAAAAGTACATGATTTGAATGGAGCAGAATATATTAAGATTATATTCATAATAATAAAAAAGTAATCCAAAAATATTAACAACTATTGACCTATATGCTTTCTCATTTCTGCTTTATGATCTCAATTAGAATCATTATATAAAATTGTTAGGATTACCAGGTGAGTTCTCACCTTGTCACTGTCCAGACAACCTGAGTTCTCACCTGGTAATCCTAACATCTTTATAGCTTTTTTACATAAGATCAACTGATCATTCAATAATCAGTTATTAAGCAACTATTATGTACCAGGCACTGTGCTAAGTGTCAGGGGATACAAAAGAGTGAAAGATAGTGCCTACCCTGAAACAGCTTAAAACTTCTTGAGGGAGACAACATGGAAACAAATTTATATAACACAAGCTATATATACAGGACAAGTAGGAAGTAACAGAGGGGAGGTACTAGAATTAAGAGGGCTTGGCAAAGACTCACTGTGAAAGATGGGATTTTAGTTGAAACTTAAAGAAGGCCAGGGAAGGTAGTAGGTGGAAATGAGGGGAGAGATTATTTCAGGCATAGGGTATATATAAAAAAAATGCAGAGCATTGAAAGATGGAGTGTTTTGTTTGTAGATCAACCATAAGGTCAATGTCAGATTGAAGAATATATGTTGGGGAGTAATATATAAGTAGATTGGAATGGTAGTTTACAAAGGGCTTCTATGTCGAACATAGAATTCATATTTGAGTTTAATATGTCCAAAGGATGCCAATTATCATCACCACTATTTAACATAATGCTAGAAATGATAGTTATCACAATAAGAAAAGAAAAAGAAAATAACCCCAAACAAAGAGTACAAATATTATCTTTTGCAGAGGATTTGATTGTGTATTTGGAGAATTGTACAATGTCAAATAACAATTAATTGAAATAATTAATAAATAGTGAAGTTGTAGGACTGAACATAAATCCATCTCATTTCTATAAATGCCAACAAAATCCACTTAGAAGACCCAGAAAAAGAAATTCCTTTCAAAATTACTTGGGAGCAGGGGCAACTGGGTGGTCCAGTGGATAGAGCACCAGCCCTGAAGTCAGGAGGATCTGAATTCAAATCTGGTCTCAGACACTTAACACTTTCTAGCTGTGTGACTCTGGGCAAGTCATTTAACCTCAATAAAACAAAACAAAACAAAACAAAAAAACCTTGGAAATATATCTTCTAAGATTCATTCAAGTATTATGTTATAGAAATAGAGACCTACATTATTAGAGAAACATTGGCAGATTGAGTCAGTATAATAAATATGAAAATATTACTTTAATTAACATATTTATTTGTTGCTATATCTACCCAAAAGTATATCTTATAGAGCTAGAAAAATATCAAAATTTATATAGATAAATGAAGATTATACCTTTCAAATAATGAAATATTTACACAATGAAGTCTCTACAAAAATGTGAAAATGAAAATAACAGAAATAAAAGGGGGTATATCAATACTAGATCTCAAATTGTAAAAGCAAACATTGATTTGGTCATGATCATTAAACTGAATTGATATGGCTTAAAATACAGTGGTTAGAACTATTGAATTAATAAATAAAATGGAGCTGATTTTCACAAAAAATAGATAAATTATTGGTTAATTTGATTTTTTTTTTAAAAAAAGAAGAAATCAAATTGCCAGTATCAAAAATTTACTAATGAAGATGACATTAAAGCAATCATTGGAACTATTTTGCCTAATTATATGCCAATAAATCTAACATTCTAAGCAAAACAGAATATTAGACAAAAAATTTAAATTGCTCAGACTAATAGAAAAGGAAATATAATATTTATATAACCCTCTTATAGAAAGAGATATTGAACAAGCCATTAATGAGCTACCTAAGGAAAAAAGATCCTCAGTATCAGATGGATTCACAAGTGAATTCTCCCAAACACTTAAAGAAAAAATTAATTTTAATAATATATAAATATTAGAAAAAATTACACTGGAGCCTTACCAGATTACTTTTATAAAAGACCCAAATATGGTACTGATACCTAAGCCAAGAAGAATATTAATGCATTGTTGGTGGAGTTGTGAACTGATCCAACCATTTTGAAGCATAATTTGGAAATATGCCCAGAGCTACCAAACTCAGCATACCCTATGACCCAGCTATATAACTATTAGATCTTATTACAAAAAAGTAAAAAAACCCCAACAAGGCAGAATATGAAAAGGATCATGAACATAATATTTATAGCAAATCTTTTTGTGGTGGCAAAGAACTGGAAATAGAAGGGATGCCTCATTAATTAGACAATGGCTGAAGAGGTTATAATTACTGCGCTATATGTAAATGAAAATCAGGATGGTTTTAGGGGGAAAAAAACATGAGAAGACTTGAACTGATACAAAGTAAAGTAAGCAATATCAGCAAATTGTCCACAATAACAGCAATATTGTACAGTGATATTTTCTGCAAAATTATTATTCAAGATTATTCCAAAGTATTTATGATAAAAAATTGTATCTTCAGAGAAAGAGCTGTTGGAGTCTGGATGCAGATTAAAGCATACTTTTTCTTTATTTTTTATTTTGTTTTGCAATATAGCTAATATGGAACAATGTTTTGTATGGCTAAAAATGTATAATCTCTGTCACCTTGCTTGCCTTCTCAAGGAGGGGAATACTGAGGGAGGGAAGTCAAAAATAAAAAAAAAAGCAAATGTCAAATTATTTTTACATATAATGAAGAAAAAAATGAAAGTGAGAAATATTGGTGAGGCTATGTAAGAGCAGGTATATTAGTATATTTGCTATAGCTTCACATGAGTTTAACCATTCTGAGAAGTAATTTGCAATTATGTCTGAAAAGACACCAAACTGTCCATGATCTTTGACCCAAATATCCTAACAGGAAACCTATAAGAAATTGAAGAAAGAAGAAAAGGAATGAGGTATATGTACAAAAAGAAATGATAGCACGTCTTTTTATTTTAGCCAAAAATTGAAGATAATGATGGTGTCCTTCTATGAGTGAATGGACAAAGATATTTTGGTATACAAATAATATTATTCCTTAAAAAAAGAATAAAATGGAGAATTTCAGAGGAAACTGATAAGGCATTCATGATATGCTGCTGAGCAAAGTGAGCAAAAACAGGAGAAAAAATTTTTTTAATGACAGTAATATTATTTAAAAAAACCACATATTTTAAAGACTTTCTACTTGAATCAGAGCAATTCAAAAGAATAAAGATGAAACATGCTAATTCCTTCCTGAAAGAGAGGTGAAAAAATTTTAATTGCAAAAGGAGATATACATTTTTGGACATAGATAATATGGAACTTATTTTTGCTTAACTGTGCAAATAGGAATTGAGGGATTTTAAAATAATTTACTTAATGAAGGAGTGGAAAAACTTAATAAAAATTAAAGCAATTAAAATAATATAATTAATAATTAAAATAAGAAAAAATAATGATATTTCTAATGGAAATATAAGAATAGTTAGACTTTCTTTTTTAGGTAGCAGATCATATCTTCCAGTTTGGCAGTTGTCTGAGAAATATCCAATAAAGAGTACAAAATTTCCTCACTGAGTTCACTGGTTATTGATCATTATTGTGAAACTGTTCTATACACATATCCAAATGGGAAAAAAACTCCATATAAATGATAATATTCCCTAGATGTCTTATTTGTAGAATACTGTGTCCTGGTTTTCATAATAACTTCTTTAGAAGCTCCATAGCCTCTCAAAAGAAATCTCCTTAGGGAGTTACAGAGGGAAAGCCAAGTAGATGAAGAATCCCCATTGCACAAATTATAACCTTCAACTAGATAGAGGTTCCATTGAGTAAAATCTACAGGATAAATCTTTCTTTCTTTCTTTCTTTCTTTCTTTCTTTCTTTCTTTCTTTCTTTCTTTCTTTCTTTCTTTCTTTCTTTCTTTCTTTCTTTCTTTCTTTCTTTCTTTCTTTCTTTCTTTCTTTCTTTCTTTCTTTCTTTCTTTCTTTCTTTCTTTCTTTCTTCCTTCCTTCCTTCCTTCCTTCCTTCCTTTTCTTTTCCTTCCTTCCTTCCTTCCTTCCTTCCTTCCTTCCTTCCTTCCTTCCTTCCTTCCTTCCTTCCTTCCTTCCTTCCTTCCTTCCTTCCTTCCTTCCTTCCTTCCTTCCTTCCTTCCTTTCTTTCTTCTTCTTCCTTCCTTTCTTCTTCTTCCTTTCTTCTTCTTCCTTCTTCCTTCCTTCCTTCCTTCCTTCCTTCCTTCCTTCCTTCCTTCCTTCCTTCCTTCCTTCCTTCCTTCCTTCCTTCCTTCCTTCCTTGTCTCTCTGTCTCTCTCTATTTCTCTCTTTCTCCTTCTCCCTCTCTCTCCCCCCTATCCTTGTCCCTATCTCTGTTTGTCTGTCTATTTATCAATCTATTTACATACACACACATATATATGTATATGTTCATATATATGCATATGCATATGAATCTATAGGTATATGTGTAGGTGTATATACATATAAAATACATATATACAGACCTAGAATTTAGGAGAGATTTTTTGACAAGTTTTTGGAAGTCAGTTATCCCAAGTTATTTATTGATACAAAAGGTCATCTTGTGGATAGCCGCATGCTCCTGGTATAACTGAATGACACAAATCAGAAAAGTATGATCTTAGGAGAATGGAGTGATTTATCTCAGCTACAAACAGCTTTCAGCACATTATCCATGACAAAGAAATGCACAAGATGAGTGTCACTAAAACATCTGTCTATGTCTATTAAAAGAGGTATACCATTTATATAGTGAAAATGAAAACTGACTAATGGGGGGCCCAAGTGCTTGCCTGATTTCTTTGTGCTATTCAAAGACTCAGACAAAGTCCGCTGGCACGTTTGGTAGCTCACCTATGGAGCATGAAGAGAAGGACGTATGTAAAAATCTATAAACTAGGAATGTATTGATGTCTTGTGATGTTCAATAAAGACTATTTATCCAATACTGAAGTATTGCTTAATGGATGAAAAAAAGACCTAGGGGCCACAGTAGATGTTGGATTGTAGCTAAGAGGGTAACTATGGTTTTGGAATTATAAATAGAAGAAGAGTTGTCAGAATGTCTTTTAGTTACATGTAACCAATCGCTACTATCTTATTCCTGAGCATTTGTGCCTTGAGATTTCCTCGTTTGAAGAAAAAATTGAATGATACTTCAATAACCAGTCTCAAATGTAGTATTACAACCTGTAGATGAATAATTCTGTGAAACAGTCTTGTAAAGAGGATAATAGAAAGCTTTTCTTTGTCACCATAATGGACAGAATAAGTTAAGTGTCAGTTTGAGGCACCAGAGGATTTCAGATTTATGAAACGGAAGGAATGTGAGGTTACTTAGTCAAATATCATTTAAAATTGAGGAAGCTGAGACTCAATAGGAAGCTACAAGGTAGTCAGTAGTAGAGATGGGATTTGCATTTTTCTGTCTCCAAATCCAACACTTTTTTTCTACTGGGCTACGTTAATTCAATAGAGAAGTAACTGCCAAGTGACTGACTTCATTCAATGAAAACTATTGAAGGAATCTTGAATTTCCATATCTTGTGACCCTTGATTGGTGGTCCAATTTATTGGCAATGGACAGGACTAAATGACATACAAATTCTAAAACTGATAATATTCTTAAATTACACGATTCTCATTTTTATATGGGTTCAAATATTGTTTCTGACCCCTACTGACTCTATGATTCTGAGAAATTCTCTGAGCTAAGATCCTAAATTGATAAAAGTAGTTTCACAAATGGGAAATTCTCTATCCCATCAAAAGTATGGTTCCTGTCTATTCCCTGTCCATAATCACCACCCAAAGTGTTATAATATGATGGAAATAGCATTGGATAAAGAGATGGAATATTGGGTTCTGGTTCCAAATCTGTCCTTTATGAGCTCTGTAACTCAAGTCAATGACCTTAACTTTCCCTGTCTTATAATTGTCATTTGTAGAGTAGGGATTAATAACAGATGATCAGATGAAATAAAGAAATCCATAGCTCCTTATAAACTGTTAATCTCTGTCCAAATATAATATATTATTCATATAATGTATACATATTTTTTCAGCAATGTACTTGGATGTCTTCAATGAGGACAAACATGGTATCAAGGTCAACTCTTTCACAGATGGTTAATTATTTAACTTGAAAAGACTATAAGGAGAGTCTAAAGTGAAGGGAGGGTTGGTGCGTGATTTTTTTTTTTTTTTTTTGCTGATGATTGTGCAGCCTTTGAAGCTGAAATGCACCAAAATATGGATTGATTCTCTGTTGCTTGCGTCAGTTTTGACCTAATAATTGGCATCAAGAAAACACAGATGCTGGGTCAGCCAGCACTACATCATCCCTATATGGAACCATTTGGTTTCATCAAATTTTGAGTATCATGGATAAGTTCATTTATACTGGGGATGGACACATTGATGACGAACTTGACACACACACACACATTGCCAGAACTAGCTCAGGATTCAGGAAGTTCTGAAGGAAAGTGTGGAGAGAAGGGGTATTGGACTATCTATCAAGCTGAAGGTCTAAAGAGCTATTATACTGACCTTCTTGTTGTATGTCCATGAAACTTGACCATGAAATCTTTCTACCAGGCATCTGAATCACTTTTATTTGAAATATCTTAGAAAGATTCTGAAGATCACCTGGCAGGAAAAAGTCCCAGACACTGAGATTCTTTCTTAAACTAAACTTCCAAGCACTCAAACTCTTCTGCAGAGAGCACAACTCTGGTGGGCTGGTCACGTTGTTCAAATGCCAAATGTACCCTTGCCTAAAAGACTATTTTATGGAGAATTTTGACAAGGCAAGTGCTTGCAAGGTGGTTAGAAAAAGCAATACAAGGACACTGTCAAGATCCTTCTGAAGAACTTTGGAAATGACTATGAAATGGGTGACACTGGCATAAGACTTCCCCGCATGATGTGCACTCATCAGATAAGGTATTATGTTCTATGAGTAAAGCAGAATTAAAATAGTTCAAAAGAAACAAATCTAGAGAATCCATTCCAAGTGCCCGACCTGTGGCAGAGCATTCCAGGCTTGTATCGGTCTGATCAGCCACAATCAGACACACTGTAACTTGACTCTAACATAATGGTGCCACTTTGTTCCTCTTCAAGAATGGACAACAATCATATATTATTATGCAAATGTTGAGTTTTACTCTTATTCTTGCTAAGACTTACACCTTCTGTAAATGCTCCCTCGACTGGTTATTAGACCCAAAGCACTCTCAACTTCTCATTCTTTACCGCTCTTATGCTCCATTTTTTATCACACAAGCGCTCAACCCAACATGCTGGAGACCTTCTTCCTCACCTTCTGGGGCTCGGTATCAGGGCAGTCCTCACACTGTCCATCTGCTGTAACTTTCTCTTTATATGTGAATGAAATTCCTTCCCAATCACACATGCCCTTAATTATACCTTTCAAACTTCTTTTTGTGTCTAAATCATCATTGAAAACATCTTGTAGTCTATGTCCATGTGTAACTTTTCGCTCTTTGATTGCTATGAAATATTGGATCAAAAGAGATGATTGTATTCTATGAAACAGAGCCATTTAGTATTATTGGGAACATATTCTTATTAAAAACAACAGCAAAAACATGAACTTTCCTTTCAAGGAGCAACTTGTGATGATATTAGGGTTTCATGTTTTCCCCAATGCAATGTCCTACTTACTCTCTTCAATTCACTTCTAAACTCATTTCAATATATATCTCCATCCAAGATCTATCCATCCATCTATCTATCCATCTATCTATCTATCCATCCATCCATCCATCTATCTATCTATCTATCTATCTATCTATCTATCTATCTATCTATCTATCTATCTATCTATCTATCTATCCATCCATCCATCCATCCATCCATATCTATCTATCTATCTATCTATCTATGAATAATATATACACATATATATTTGTATATACACATATAGGTGTATATGTGTATATGTGTGTGTATGTATTTATCTGTGTGTACTTCTGGCTAGACTGTCTACTCAAATGTATTTGATAACAGCCAATAGTTTGGTTATTATTACTCTCACATTAAGTATCTCGCTCGGGGTCACCTAACTGGTAAGTACTAAAGGCCATATTTGAATTCAGATTTTCCTGACTCCTGCTCTGATGCATTATCCACTGTGCCATCCTTATAATAGTATGATATTCTCCAAATGTTTTGAATCCAGCTGGAGAGACAGGATCTGAAAGAGTCAAGTACTATATAAAGCTGGACATTATATGATGTATGTCATAAAGTCATAGAAACATGAAGTCCTGTTGGAATTTAGAGAAGAAACCAATGGAAGTAGACTGAGGGGAAGCCGGGTCCTTTCAAGGATACTGTTGTTCTTTGAGAAATCCATTCAGTCTTGACACTCAGATTTAAATGGTAGCTTTTCCTCACTTGGCGTTTTCATACTTTCACCCCAGAGATCCCAGAAATTTAAAGCAAAAATCCTAGTGTTGAAAGGGGCAGGACGTAGAATTTTTTTTCACTTTTTCTTAATCTTGAAAAATTTTGTTGTTGAAATTAGAAATTAAAATGAAGTTACTTAGAGGGAAAATGGCATTTACTATATGATAGGCACTGTGCCAACCATTTGATATACAAAAAAATAGTACCTACCCTCAAGGAGGGAGGATAATAGTGGAGACAAAATATAGATTTATAGTTATGGCCAAGAAAAAAACACAAATTAAACACAAGTGTAGCCTGAGTCACAAAGCCTATTGATATGGAAATCTCTTTCCTTTTGGTGGAGCTCATTGCCCCATACCTTCCTGAAGGGCAAGGCAGAGTTGGTAAGAGTGGGAGAGAAGACAGGTTAATTCTCTTTGAGCTCTGAAATCTGCAGATTTTTGAACTTCAAAATCCTTTTGAATACTTTGAGATTCTTTAGGTTTTGCAGTCACTTCAGGCATTTCTGGTTTCCAGCTTTGACAGAGAAGCTGGCCTATGTCATCCACATTTCTGGTTGCTGAAAAGAGAATAAAACTTTGGGAATAAGTCAATATGAGAGGAGCTGGGAGATTCTTTGTATTTATTTCCAACCTCCTACATTAGACACTTCAGGGAACAAGTGAGATCTAGGACTCTTTTCTTGGTTGAGCTGCTTCCTTGCTCCCAATGGGAGAGCTCCTTAACCCTGTATTGCCTGGTATATATTCTCCTATGTATTTATGTTTTCTGCTATTTGACATGGTTAAATGGGTTCATTTGCTACCTCTTGTCTTTGTATATTATGGAGCTTTAGTGGGAAGGGAATGAAAGCTTGGCTATGAGTCTTTGAGTCCTGATTCTCCTGTTACTGACATATTTTGATCTTGAAAACGATATGCTCTAGACTAACAAAATTCAAGGGAGCTAAGAGATAAAATACCCCTTCTCTCTGAGTAAAGCAGAGTGGGGTCTTTGGTCCCAAATTCCTACTTTCCCTCTTAGAGGGAATTAAAGTCTCCCTTGAAGATGGGTGAAAGGATTTTGCCCCATTTCAAGCCACACAATGGCAACGGTCATATTACATTTTAGGGGATAGTCCTCACTACACAAATTAACTTTGAAGAAAAGGGCACTTATACCTGGGGATAGAAGGAAGTTGGGGGAAGGAAAGAGAAGGAATTGAATGACTTTCTGTAGAAAGTGGAATTTGATCTGTCTTCTTAAAGGAAACCAGGAATTCCAAGAAGTAGAGGGGAAGAGAAAGAATATTCCAGGTATTTTTAAAAGATATTTTCTCATGTTCATTTAAAAAATCCATGAGTCCCTTCTCTTAGTTTCCTTCCCTCTCTTTTTTATGCACTGAAAAAACAAATCCTGTCCTTTTTAAAAATTTTATATTCAACAATAATTGGGCTCGGTGTGATCCTAGCTTAGTAATGATGAGTAAAATGCTCTTCATTCTTGGAGAAACCAGCTAATAAGACTAATATGTTAAAATCAATTCTGATTTCTAGATTTCCTAATTCTCATTTGCCAGATATATCTGACACATGACAAGAAAAAGGCACTTCCTGTCCTTGTACTTGGATTGCTTTGCTCCATGTCTCTCCTGGTGAACTTTGAAGATACTTTGGATTGATAGTTTGGCAAAATAGAAAGAATTTTGAAGTCAGAGTTTACAGACTGAGAGTAAAGTCCTGATACTTATACTTACCATTGATCTCTCTGAGGCTCAGTTTCTTCACCTTGAAAGTGAGGATAATGCTATTTATTTGATCTGATGAGGTCATTATTGTATCTAAAATCCTATATTAGTAATGCTGTATGAATCTCAACTGTGGTTATTTTTCCTAACTTTAACCCACATACCCTCAGTCATCATTCCTTTTTTTTTCTCCTGGTATTACTATTGAGTTTTTATAAGTTATAATATGATGGGATGAAAGAGAGACAAAAATTGGGGAAGTTGGATGGAAAGCAATGGAGGAGGAAGCTGGTCAGGTTCCTCTATTCCAACCCTTTGAAGCTTTATTGAGTTGGTGAAATCATTTAATGTATTTAAGAGTCAGGAAAACATCTAAGTGCCACAGTGAATAGACACTGGGCCTAGAGTCTGGAAGATTTGAACCCAGCCTCAGATAGTTACTAGCTGGGTGACCCGGCTAAGTCACTTAACCTTGTTGGATTCAGTTGCTTCATCTATCAAATGACCTGGAGAAAGAAATGGCAAACCATTTTTTGCCAAAGAAACACCAAATGGGGTCACTAAGAGTTGGACGTGAAATGACTGAACAACAACAGCGACAAATGTCAGAATGACAATAAACACTCAATAGGAAAAGGGGAAGATTTGGTCTTTTCCCCACTTCCTACAGGGCTATTGCGTAAAACTGGATGAACTCTTTAGTGATGAGATTAATACATTGAGAAATATTCCCAAAATGTCTTCAAGGTTGTGATGATTTCTTGTAATGCTTCAAGCTTGTGACACTGCTTTTTCTACCACTTGAAGTTTCATAGATGCAACTTCCCTCTAGAACTCCCACGTCTAAACATCATCCACTTTCATCTTTTTTCTTTCAGGTTCTGCTGACTCAGAGTGAGTATAAATAGAATATTTTCTGTTTTAGCCCCAAACCCTAAGGGTCTTTCTCTTCCAGATTGATTTTCTTTTGAATAGGTAAAAGAGGCTATTTTTTTTGTCTCATTTTTACATAGACAATCACTGAATGGACATTGCTTCAGACAGACTGATACCTGGGAAAGATTTTAGCTTAAAAAAGCCAACACCATCCAGGGCCATCTCCAGTCATCCTGATCTATGCCTTGCCACTGGACCCAGATGGCTCTGGAGGAGAGAAAGTGAGGTTGGTGACTTTGCTTAGCTCTCTATCACTTAAATTCATTTCATTTGTAAGTCATGATATCTTCCTGATTTTCTGGTTTTCTACAAGAACAAAGGAAAAATAACTACCACCACAACCAAATTTGCTTAGTCTACTACATAGATGAGACTTCTATAGATTCTTTGTAGGGAAAAAAAATAGTGGAAATTAGATAAGGGAAAAGGGAGCCAGAGAGCTTACATGGAAGTAAGCTTGTCAGTTTTCTGTAAATATCAATATTCAATGAGGTGGTACAATGAATAGAATGTTGGACTTGTAGTTGGTCCATTGACCTGTCTCAGCTTCAACGTCCTATCTGCAAAACTGGGATTATAATAATGACACCGTAGTGTTGCATGGGATTATATCTGGAAAAAAAGCACTTTGCAATCCATAAAGCATCATATAAATGATAGCAATTATCATTATTCTGTGTGATTCATTTTGTTTGACTCTTGTCACTTTGCAGAAATCATAAATGGGAAAAAAGCATTCATTTCATTTCCACTCTAGAATAAAAGCTGAGGAATATTATTATCTGCTTCCTTCTTTTCCCACACTTTGGAGGAGGCTGATTTCCTCACGATCGGGACAAAGGAAATCTCTGGCTGTTGTTCATGTCGCCATGGATGGCTCCCTCTGCTTGGCCATTGTTGTTTTCTTCCTTCTCTCCTCATGGTGTAGATTTTCACCCCCCCCCCCTGAGTCTTTGGCCTAGCACTTTCCAGCTTCGCCGGACCTTCAGCTCTCTCTTTTCTCTCTACTCTCCTTCATGCCAGTCTAGTTAGAAATATTGCCCACTTCTCAGACTCCACCATAATGGAATCGTCGAGAATGATTTAGAACAATGCCATGTCCGGATGGGGGAAGCTATTGACTCTAAGACCCAAGCTGGGCAGGTGGCCTTGACTTAAAGCCACAGCTAAGAGGGAGGGAAATGAAAAGGCTTGTGGGTGATGAATGGGACGGGGATGTTTTCAGTTGAGGTTGTTTGATTTAGTGTGGGATTTGTACTCCGATGATGGGATGCTCGTACTTCAGAAAACCAATCGCATCTCATGGCCTTAATTGGGAGGAACACAAAGTCCCCTGACACCAATGCCTGATTGTTAACGGCAGCATTAAAATCATCCTTGAAAGGCTTCAGCTGTGGAAGCCTTTTTACATACCCTGCTTGAGACATTTTTTTTTTCTCCTCATGGTCCTATGTGGTAATGAATGTCTATGTATCTTGCCAACCTCAGAAATTGAAAGAATGTGTTTAAAGTAACATGTAAAGGACCAATAAAGGTTCATTATTTTTGGCTTCCCTTTAGAGAAAATATCTCATAATTCATTTCTCATCAAGCTTATTACATTTTTCTAAATATATATATATATATATCATAATTTGGAAAAGTTATATACATTGTGGAGTTGTTTTTTTTTGGGGGGTAAAGGGACCTGGGATTTCTTCTACATAGGAATCAATAAATAATAAATATTTGCTAGGCAGCCATTATGTGCCAAGTAATATATAGATGCCCAAGATACAAAGCACACAATGAAATATTTTCTTCCCTCAAGGATTTTAGATTCTATTTATCCCATTGTGGAAATTTTATCCACTGGCCAGATCAGTGATTTATCTGTGACATATTGTCCCAGAGAATTCAATAGGGAACTTTGATGACTTGCCTAGGGTCACCCTGATAGACCAAATGTATTAGAGGCAGGATTTCAATTCAGATTTTTCTCAAATACCAATTCCCTCTTAGCTCCCATTGACTTATAATATCCTTTTAGGAACAAATGAAATACACTATAGGAATAATAGAAGTACCTTGGAAGTGATCCAATTTAACTCTCTCCTTTTACAGGTGAGGAAACTGAGTCTCAGAGATATGAATTGATTTTTCCAAGTGAGTAAATAACTCCAGAAAGTCACCAAGTCATAAACCTGAGAGATCATCTGGTACAACTATTTCATTTTATTATTGGGTAAACAATGACCCAAAGGCATTGAATAATATGCCAAAGATTACACTGGCTACACAGTCAGAAAACTGAGATTGGAGCCCAGGTTCCCTGATTTCAGTTTCACTGTTCTTTCACCAAGTGTTTTTCCATTTAACTAAATTGACCTCAGTGTTGTGGAGGTAATAACTATCAGCAGCTATATCTTATTAACTTTTGATTTCCCATAATTCTTATGTTAAAGAGATGTCATTTAGGCTGCAGAAAAGCTAATTTAGTTTAAGATTAACCAAGCTACCAAGTAATAACTATAGAGAATCTGATGATTCATCTTTCTGAGCTCACATTTGACCTCAAACACTAGTTGTGTGACTCTGGGCAAGTCATTTAATCCTGTTTGCCTTAGTTTTCTCATCTGTAAAATAAGCTGGAGAAGGAAATTGCCAACCAGTGCAGCGTCTCTGCTGTGGAAACCACAAATCGGGTCATAAAGATTTGGATCCAGACAAATTGGGTCATAAAGATTTGGATACAGCTGAAAAAAAATAAAACAACAACATCATGTTTTAAAAGAAGCTGTCTTGTATAGTGCTAACCACATTGAAATGATTGAACTCTCTATATTTATCTTCTTGAACTCTTGGTATTTTAATGTAAAAATGGTCACCCATAAAATGAAAAACTTCCAAATTTGGAACTTAGTGCAGTAGAAAGAAAAGAGAAGTAGATATGGAACCTTAATTCCTGATTTTGATTCCTTGTTCTATCACTTATTATCTTTGGAACCCTGGACAAATTACCAGCAATCTCGATTGTCTGTTTTCACACGGGAAAAATGAGGTGGTAAGTAGAAGCTGATACTGATGGGACCTCTCATTTCTAAACCCTAGAAATAATTTTTGGAATTGAGGGGGAGTAAATAAAAATATTATCTTCATAAGAACCCTGCCCTTCAATCATCCTTGATTGGTACACCCACTATAAGAGCTTGATGCTTATTCATGCTTGGTGAAACTAACATGAAAATTAAAATGGCATTTTTCAGAATTCATGTAAATCTCAATCAGAGGTCCTAGCCTTTAAATAAAAGAGAAATGGCTTTGTTGAGTAACATGTCTTTGGAACTGTCATTTTAAAAAAAAAGATCAAGGAAAGTAATTCTGGGCAACTTAATCATTTTATTCATGTCAGCATGTTTATTAATAAAAGGATAGTCATTTAGCCATCTCTCTTATGGACCCAAGACAATCATGGCAGTGGACTCCCCGCTTATATGATTATTGGAAGAGAGGTGTTCCCAAAGGGGTCAATCAACTCTGATTGGTTACTAATTAATAAGAGAATGGATATTACAATGAGGAACCCAGACTATTCAAATGATTATTCAAATTATTATGACTATTCAAATGAACTATGATTACCACATTTACTTCTATCGTACCTCCATCCATGGGCAATCTACTCAAAGAATGTATCCCCACCCAAACCTGAGTAGATCACAATGATTTCCCTATCTGGATGGGATCTGAACAAGAAAATTCGTCCAATATCATTAGTAATGTTTTTCAAGAAACTGATCTTTACAAATCAAGACTAGAAAAAAAGGGGGGGAACTCTGGACTTCCCCAAATCATTGCTTATTAATAATGATTTCTCTGAGAACTATTTATCCCTATGACCTGTTTATTTTCAGATTGCTTCTTCCATAAGATCATCCTACAAGCTAATTGACAAGGGACTTCTTATATCTTTGCGTGGGCTGCTTCTCATCTTCTGAAAATCTTCAGTCATCATAAGGTAGGAGGCTGCTGAATTTTTCCTCATAGTTTTGATCTCCTTTCCTCCTGAATCTCCAGCAGGTCTCCTCTTTCTCTCCTCTCCTCTGGCATTTGTTTTTAGAAAGCTTAAAACATTTTTCTACTTAAAAAGTCCTTCCTTGACTCAGATGGCTAATGGTCTGATGGTCTAAAGGTCTAAGAGACCAGCCCTTATTGACTAGATTAGGTCTATGTCTTGAACAAAACCTTTTGGATGACAGTAATGAATGTTTTCTATGACTGAGTAACCCAGAAAGTGAATGAATTCATTCAATTATCCGGTGAGCATGGGAGGAGCTCTGCCAAGAGCAGAACTTTAGTTCTGAGGTTTCCCACTTTGTGGACTAGAATCCAACACCATCCCATGACTGGTAAACTACACTTGCTGAACTCTCATGCCTTAAAGAGATAGGATCCAATTTACCATCTACTTAATCCTAACAAGATTCCCATGCCTTTTGAAGGAGGCAGTGATCTACCTTGGAAAGCAGGTTAAATTTGCAGTTAGGGCACCTGCATTCAAGTGCTAGCTTTGCCCTCTGCCTCCTATGTGATTTTGGCTCTTTGGGTCTCATTTTCTCCCTCTGTAAGATGAGGGGTTGATGTAGACAACTTCAAAGATGCTTTCTGATTCACCATTGATGTAACCCAGAGCGAGTCCCTTTCTATCTGTAAACCACATTTTCTCCAATTTTCAAATAGTTGCTTGTTCCCCAAAATGCCTTTCATCTCAAAGTCAATGCTCCTTTGATCCTAAGTCTAGAATCCCAATTCACAATGGAAAGTGTTGTGCACTGTATTGATTATTTTCCAAGGAAATTGTGGGCTGCATCCAGGCTTTCAAAAAGCTTAAAAGAATTCCTATTCCTTATATTTCATGGTGGCTGCTTTATAGGGAGTTATATTTCTTTTCACCCCGAATGCCTTTACTCCTACTTAAGTGCTAAGAAGTGTTCATTATAGCTGCAATAAACTATGAAAATATCAGAGTGTAAAGAAAAGAAATATTCACCCTTTGGTCACTGAAAAGATAAAAAAGATGAAATGCACGTCACCATGGATACAGTGATCTGTTGGTAGTATTGGTCTCTCCTGGCAGCTAAAACACATTCAGCAGCCTGTGAATCTAAACTTTCCTTGCTATATTAAAAATTCGTTAAATGATAGAATTATTTAACAGCTACCACATGTGCAAAAACCCTGGCACCTTAAACAACACAGTCACAATAAGGAATCAGCATCTCTAAAGAAAGGATTCATTGGGGGATATTCTGGCCTATAAATATGCTTAGGGCATCCTTGAAGAAAAATACACAGTATTTATCATTCTGCTGTCTCCCAAACTATTAATCCCTTCGCACCTAAAGGTGAAATAAATCAAATTCAATAGTTTAGGGAGGAATATGTAGTGGAGTGGTACACCTTTCGGGTTCCCAAGAGTACAGAAAAGCTTTTCTCAGATCAATTCCCCTGCCCTTAATAACAACTTTTAGTAATTAAAAATGAATCAACAAGAAGAGAAGGTGGAAACTTATCCACATAATGTGAAGTCCTCTCAGATAATAGCAGTGAGCTGAGAGAGTAAATAGCTCCTACTCCCCTCAAGTACCTCTAGGAACAAAGAGCACATTGGGCTTTTGGTGCAAGTTGGGGCTTTGGTGGGCTGTTCTATAGTGGTAGTGATTCCGTCTGCCTTGACCAAGAAAGCTAGAAACATTTTGACATTGTCTGATATATGGTGATGATGTGGGATAATTGTGTGTGCAGAGGGGAAGTGTGAGGGGCACATGGTGATACAAAGGTGGGCTAGAGGGGCAGGGGTTTCTATGGCCAAGATGTAGTGCCAATTGAAGTCTACACTATGAGTCCTTTGGCATGGTTAAAACAGACAACAATAAAACTGGTCAAACAAAACCCTTAATTTTTTAAAAGTAAGTTTTTATTGATATGTTTTTCTTTTTATATCAAATTGGCTTTGTCCAGGATCCCTTTCCCGTCCCCCTTCACAAAATTATCACATCAAACAACTATTATAAGACAGAAAAATGAAGAAAAAATCAGCACAACTGATTTTGTTCCTCTCTCCCTTCCTTCTCCTCCCCTTTTCTTCATCTTCCCTCCCCTTACTTTTCTCCTCCTCTCTTTTCCTTCCCTTCAATACACCAAACAAAAGTTTGAAAATGTGTGCACTTTACAACATCTAGGGATCTTCCATTTTTACCAAAGGGCTTAGAATATTTTCTCATATATATATGTATATATATATATATATTTGAACCAGGCTTTATATATCTTTCTATATAATTTTTACAACATTTACTGTTGATTGTGTGTGTGTTTTTTACTTGTATGTTTTTACATAGTCATAATTATTGTTTGACAAATTGTTTTCTTGGCTCTGCTGACTTCATTGAACATCAATTCATTTCATCTGACCTTTCCATTCTTTGTATGCAGCATCTTTATAATTTCTACAGCTCAGTATTATTTAAATAGATTCAGGTACTGCAGATGTTTAGCCATTTCTCAATCAAGGAAAAACTACTTTGTTTCCAGTTCTTTGCCAGTGGAAAAGGCACTGTTATACATATTTTGTTGACTATAGGGGTTTTCTTCTTCTCAGTACTCTCTTTGAAAGATAAGTCCAGTAGTGAATCTTTGAGATCAGGGATATGGACATTTTAGTCACTTTGAGTTATTCCAAATTATTTTCTGAAATGATAGAATTGATTCATTGCTTCACCAACAATCCACTAGCATGTGTATCTTCCCCCAACCCCTCCAACAATGACTGTTGCTATCTTTGTCAATTTGAAAGGTGTAAGCTGAAATCTCAGGATTGTTTTATTTGCATTTCTCATACTATTAAATGATTCAGAACACTCTTTTGTGTAGTCGTTAATTATTTGCAATTCATCTTTTGAGAAACTGCTTGTGTAGAAGAACATTATCAGACTTATAATGTCAAGTCTGAAGGAAGCATGACTTTATGTTTCTTTGCTCCAATTGTTTTATTTACAAAATGATCTTTACCCTAAAAGTTGGTTTGATCATTAAGATACGAGTAGAATCGATAATTAACGGTATTCAGAGAGGGAAAAGATTCTTGACACTGAAATAAAATGCAAAAAAAATTTTCCTAGGATAATGTAGTCATAAAAGAAAGGCAAAGAACAAAATGCCTCATTGAATAGTCAAGTTTCCATTGTTAAAGAAAGTCACAGTCTTGAAAATTACTATCTACCAGATCAGTGTTTAAAAACATCTTCCTTTTCAATCTGCTTTTAGTCCACTTCTTGCTTTGGGAGCTGAAATTCACATAATTATGGTCTCTTTTATAACAATAAATGTTCCAACTTGAAGCCAAAGCAGTAGAATGCCACTTGGGAAAGCTGATGAATGTCAGTTACAAACAATTTATGGTGACATTTCTCTTTACCTAACTCAGCGGGGTACCTCTATCCATCCCCCCAGAAGAAATGCGATGGACCCAGGGGAAGTCTGTGTTTTTCCTGTGATTGCCAAAGAACTGATGCCAATTCTAGGCGTATAACTGTGGCTTTTATTGTTATTTCATTGTTTATTGTTTTTCCTTTGTAATGTTCTAAATTATTCATTCTGCAATTATAAATTTTAATTATAGTGTTTTTGATGAGAAGTCATTGATAGACATTAGAAAGGCTGTGGGGTGAGCGAAATAACAAATGTAGAATTGATCTAAAGCTTCATTTATTGCTATTATTCATAGCAAGATTATGAATAATAATGAAAGCAACAGTAGGTTATATTACAGGATATGATTAACCTTATGAAAAGGAAGTTAATAGATATTCCATTTGGGAGGTTTCCTAATAGGTTCAGACTTCTCAGTCACATTTATTGCACTATAGTTAACTAATAACTAAGTGCACCCCAGTGAGCTGAGAGAAAGCATTTCTTTTCTTAAGATCAAGACCAACTCATTACTGGAAATTATTACTTGCCTATTTTTTTTTTTATTACCATTGACCCAGGTTGGTCTTACCAAAGATCTCATAGCCAGTGGTTGATGTACCATAATTTTGAAGCATTGGGGAAAATCAACCTACATGAAACTATGGTGATGATCAAAAAGCTAGTAATGAGATCTCGGAGTAAAAAGTTACCTCGAAGGTCATTTAGTCCAGTGCTTTCAAACTCAAATAGATTCCTGAGGCTGCATGTTGATTTAGAAAAATCACAAAAGAACATCATCTGTCCTGCATTGTATTTTTATTTATTTTGTTAAACATTTCCCGACTGCATTTTAATCTAGCCAAGGCTATATTCAATTTTGTGGCTGCCATTTTGAAAATTTTGAGACTCTAGTCCAAACCGTAAAGAGCAGTATCTGTACTGTACCATTCAAGCAGAATATGAATCAGTGCTTAGACGAGGAGAGGGAATTAGAGGGACAGTAAAGAGGAATAAATATTTTCATTATAGGTACTTACTATGCATACTCCATTGCAATGAAGCATCATGGTACTATGGAAATCAAACTGAACTTACACTTGGGAAAATGTGAGGTCACTTTCTAGCTCTGGGGACACATGATCTTTGACTTTGGGTTCTAAGTTTCCACAACTGCAGAAGGAACTCTTTTAATTTCCATTCTGGTCTAGAGCTGGGATTTTAAGATCACATAATTCACTCATATACTATAAATGTTACTTTCAGTATGTGTACCACAGCCACAGAATATGTGGAAATGAAAACAGACATTGTAGGCTCATCAGACGGGCAGATGACATAGGAGGGATAAAAAATTCATACATCGTTGAATGGAACTAAAAAAAATTACAAATTCAGCTTGGGGTCATCATTTATGTTACATAAACTCAATGGAACCCTCAATCCCATAAAACTATCCTTTCTCTGCTGCCTTAGTCACTTTGCTCTCCAATTTGTCACATTGGTTCTTCCAAGGTTCTTTTTATAAGACTCCTATGCCCCCTCCCACTTTCCAACCTCTTGGCAGAAGATCCCAGCCCATAACTCATTCAAAAAAATTGAGATTGTTCACTGAGAGCTCTCTCTTGTTCCCCCATGATCACTTGGCGTTACTTGGGTATATCCCCCAATTTTCTACCTTCATTCCTGTGTCTCCTGAAAGGGTTGCCCTGTCCATTACAAGACAGATGCCTTTACCTAAAGCCTTGATCCCAATCCCCCCTTTTTTAAAGCAGGGTTACTCCCTTTAGCATCCCCTTCCTCACCTCTGACCTTCAATCTCACCCTGTTGTCAGTCAATGAACATTTATTAAATTCCTATGTGTCAGGCACTGTACTAAGTTCTAGGGATGTCAAAAGAGGCAAAAGAGCCCATGTCCTCAAAAGCTTGCAGTTTGATGGGGGAGATGACAGGCAGCGAATATCTGCTATAGTAAGGGAAAAAGGAAATCGTTGAAAGAGGGGAGGTAGCACAATTAAGGGGTTGGGGAAGGCTTCCTATAGACTGAGGATGGAATTTTACCTGAGACTTAAAGGAAGTCTGGGGCAACTAGGTGGCACAAGGGCTGGAGTCCAGAAGATTCATCTTCCGAGTTTAAATCTAGACTTGAGACACTAGCTGTATGACACTGAACAAGAAACTTAACTTTATTTGCCTCAAGTTTCCTCATCTGTGAAATGAGCTGGCGATCAGGAAATAGCCATATCTCTTTGAAGAAAACCCCAATGGAGTTACAAAGAGTCAGACAGTATTTGAATGACTGAATAATAACAAATAAAGAAAGAAGGAAAAGAAATAGATAGAGGGGAGGAGATAGGACATTGAGGGGAAAATACCAAGAGTGCCTTGCTTGTGGAAGAGCCAGAATGCTATTGTCACTGAATTGAAGAGTGTGTGGTGGGGAGTAAGATCCTAAAAAGATGCTCATTTGAACCTGCCATTCCCCCTGGTATCACTCTTGTTCTTTCCATTTTTAGCTAAATGAATGGAACAAGCCATCTACAATTGATGCTTCTATTGTCTCTATTCTCTGAGAGAGAGAGACAGAGAGAGGCAGAGACAGAGAGAAAGAGAGAAAGAGAGAGAGAGAGAGAGAGAGAGAGAGAGAGAGAGAGAGAGAGAGAGAGAGAGAGAGAGAGAGAGAGAGGCAGAGACAGAGAGAAAGAGAGAAAGAGAGAGAGAGAGAGAGAGAGAGAGAGAGAGAGAGAGAGAGAGAGAGAGAGAGAGAGAGAGAGAGAGAGAGAGAGAGAGGCGCAGAGAGAGGCAGAGAGAGGCCAGAGCCCTATCATTGATAGGATGTGGGCAAAGAACTGGGAAGAAGATCGTGTCAAGGTAAATTGGGTTACCAAAGGCTTGAGGGAGGAGAGTACAAGTTATGCAAGAGTGAAGGACTATGAAAAACCTGAGAGATCAAGAGAATGGAGAACACCATAAGGAAATATACCATCCAGTCACTGGAGCAGGTGCTTATTACCACATGTCTGAACTAGCTCTGTCTGGCCTCCCTACCTCCAGGTCTCTCTAGTTTATCCTTCAGCCTTTTGCCAAATTCATTTTCTTAATATTCAGATATGACCAAGTCAAAACCCAATTTAGTGGTTCCCTAGTGACTCCAACATCAGATATTCCATTCTCTCCTTGGCTTTGAAAGTCCTTTATAGCCCTGCTATTTCTTCCCTTCCTGTTCTTTTAATACTTTTCTCTTTTTGTATACTTTATGATCCAGAAATACCAGCCTTTTTGCAATTTTCTCATATAACAGCACCTCCTGCTCTATTCCTTTAACTCATTCCCTTGCCAAGAACAGTCTTCTTCACACTTCTTAGGCTCCAGTCTTCCCTTCTTTCCTTCAGGTTTCAGTTCCAATCTCACCTTCTCCAGGATGTTTTCCCTGGTCCCTTTCACTGTTACTGCCTTTCCTCTGAGATGACTTTTCATTTTATGATTTTATATATCTTTTTAAATTTATCTTTTATATATGATTTTTTTTTTCATGTGAGCTCCTTGAAGGCAGGAACCATATTTTTGCCTTTCTTTGTATCACTATCACTAGCACTGGTTAGAGAAGGCTGTTTAAATAGCTGTATTTTAATTAGGGAGGAAAAAAAAAAGATCTGAAGGTCTTAATAGATTGCTAGCTCTATGTCAGTAGCAGTGTGATAGGGCCGCAAAACACACTGGGAGCTCGGATTTCATTAAGAGAGACACAGATTGTAAGAAATCATTAAATAATAAATTAAGTTGAGATGAATTATTGCATTGTGACCTCCTTGAGGCAAGGAAGAGAAGACTGGGAAATATCTTCAAGTATTTGAAGAGCTATCTGGTAGACACATTAAACTTGTTTATTTGGCCCTAAAGACAAAGTGTCATATTGATGTTTTATGATAGGAGGAACTATTCTAGCAACAAGAAATGCCCTACATGGACTCCCTCAAAATATTGCCCTTTTCTCTCTTGGTATCTTAGAGTCTGGATGACCTCCTGTTGTATAGGTTCCAGAGGAGATTTTTTTCATTTATAGCTTGAAATACAGTGCTCAGCTTCTGGGATTCTATGTTCCTTCACATATTCACATAACCTCTTTCTCTCCCTATCAAATAATTATCCTGGTCATGAATTTAATGAACTAGATTTTAAACTGGAAAGACGTTATAATTTCTTTCAAAACTAAAGGCTTTATTTTTCCTTATCCAAAGGCAACAAACTGTATTAAGAATCCTTTTCCTTTAAAAGAAACAAAACTATAACTGTTATGAAGAGAAGTTTTCAAGAAATTTCTACTAGAATTTTTCTCACCTGTTTATCAGAAAGGGATTCATTTGAGACATAGTTGGTACAAAATCTACTCCAGATAAGAATGTAAACATTGCAAAATTCATGAGTTTTGTGACACTTTATAACCCTGAAAAATAAAGGCAGAGAGTAGGAAGGAAATGTTTTGTATTCAGAGATAGATAGAACATTCTGACTTTGGGAAGGCTTTTAAATCTTTTATGTATCTTCTATTCATCAGCCAAGTGGTTAGATTACAGAGGGCTTTCAATTAGGACCAAAGAAGTTTTTTTTTTTTTTTTCTTTTAATTTGCTTTTCTGTCCCATGTAAATGCAATGAATAAAATTAGTTGCTACTCCTAAATTAAAATCAAAACAACTAAGATTAGAACTACTACTTACCCTTAATAAGAAAATATATGGTTATATTCACAGCTGAGTTGTTCTATGTAGAATAATGAATAATTGACCTCTTTTTCTTTCTGAAACTACAATGGGAATCACAGAATGCCTCGGGAAAAATATATTGAGAGTAAGTCATTCTATTAAGTAACTAAGCAGACACTAGCAAGGGACACTTAGAAATTGGATTACACTGATTCATATTTATACTCTAGAATGAAAAACAAAGCAAAACTATATTTGTCTCCATAGGTTTTTTTTTTACTACTAATTGCTCCTTTATAACATGACTATGATTAACGATGTTTACTAAATTCATATCATACTTAAAAGTCTTCATAGCACTTTACCTGTATTATTTTTAGTCTTGAAACATATAAATACATATATATATGGGTATATATATATACATATATACATATAAATACATATATATATGTAAATATAAATCTTACTACCCCCATTTTACAGATGGAAAAACTGAGTTTCTGAATGGGGTGTCTTTTCTATGATTATATAATTAGGAAGAGTCAGGGGTAAGATTTGAACCTAGATTTTTGTATTAGCAAATGCAACTTCTAGCCATTCTATTGTGAAGCCTTCAGGGAATAGAATAAGAAAGAAGCATTTTGCTATTGATACCCAAAGATCAAATGGAGTAGTAGTGAATTTAGTGGCTGTTCTTATGAGATGGCCTACTTGTTGGAAGTGGGACCATTTGTATGACAGCTAATTTTATTGGAAAGTCTGGGCACAATAAAGTTAGATTGATCTTGGAAGTTTTTAATGGCTGCCTTGCAGAAAAGTGGTATGACAGTAAGTGTGAAACAATGAACTATGAGTCGTGATGTTTTGGATACATGGGGTCCCCTTTTGTCTCTGCTAGTAAAGAGATGTGTCACGTTTTTGCCACTTATTTAGGCTTAAGTAACTTGCCCAGGGTCATATAGTTAAGTATCTGAGGTCAGATTTGAAGGCAGATTTTCCTGACTTCAGGGCTGGTGCTCTATCCACTGTGCCATCTAGTTGCCTCTATGTGTCACTTTTATGATATCACAAAAGCTTTGCAGCTCTAAAATCTAGTTCATCTGTAAAATGGAGGAAAAAGTTCTTCTTGCTTTGAAATTCTTGAACAAATGCTCATCTTTCTATAAAAATGAGTGAAATGTACTCAGAGTTAATTACTGTTGATGGCCCTTTTTAGTCTTCTGCTGCTTTTATTTTTTTCAGTTAAGCGTGTATTATAATTATTATTCATTGTCCTACTCTACCTGTCTTAGTTCTGCTCTGTGAGAGAATAGAGAAAAGTGCTGGAGTGGTAAAAGATTTAAAGTTCAAAGACCTCAGTTTATATCTCACACCTTCTAGAAATGTGATGATGGCCGAGTGGCTTAATCTCTCTGGGCCATAAATTATGGGTTATCAGATGAAGGATAAATTAGTAATTCTCAAATATTTTAGTCAAATGACTCCTTTATATTCTTAAGAATTCTTGAGAATACCCTAAAGAATGTTGTTTCTGTGAGATACATATTTACCATATTAAAAATGAAAATATCTTGGTCTTATTATGAGAAGTTTTGACTTTGGGGTTGCCCTTCAAGGGTCTTAAGAATCCTAAGGATATTTCAGATCACAGTTAGAATACTGAAATGATAAAAGATCTCAGAGTCTTCTTCTACATTTTCTGTGAGGAAGTTGAGTGGGCTTTATAATATCACACTTTAATTAAGTTGTTTAATTAAGATTTAATTAATAAAGTAAAGTTTGAAGCTATCTCAGAAAGCATCTAGGATGACATGAATGTGACCAAGAGCTCCTTCAAAATCCATCCAAGAAATGGACCTGTAGCTATCACTAGAAAATGGGGAAAAATAGGAAAAATAGGAAAAAAAACCAATACTTCCCAAGGAATCTCACTTATAGTCTTTTGGGATTTTTTCCTTACAGAAAACCTGAATCTAACTCCTTGCAACTTCAACCCTATGCTCTGTTGCCAAATACTCCAAGTTTAATTCATCGTTCTTATGGCATTAGATTTGGTTCAGAGTAGAATCATTAACATGAAGGTCAATGGGCAATTTCGATTAGCACCTGAGGTGGATATGACTTTGTGACTCAAGGAAAACAGGTCTTCACTTGTCCCTTAATCCTACTCAGTGAAATTCCATCTATTAAGTTGTAGTCATGTTACAACAAGCTTCTTTGGACCCTTGTAGGCTGTGACACAATCATAAAAATGGATAAGACTTAGACACCCATAAGGGAGAGCATAAATAGTCAATGTCTCTGGAGTGAACCAGCTCATTTTGGTACTAAGTACCAACTGGTCAAAGCCCTACCAATGGACCAGCACTTGTCTAAGCTTAGTGAAGATTTTGATGAGTTTTACATATCTCCGCTATGATGTTTGATGATAGAAAAGATATGATATCTTAACTATTGCCATGCACTTTATAAAAATGTAACTTGTACTCAAATAAGTGCATTTGAATGGATCAAGCAATGGATTTTTAATTGAGACAAAGTAAAAAGCAAGTTAAAGCAGGATATTAGTAAAAGAAAATTCATCAATATCATTTAAGAATCTCCACTGAATTAGTTATTAAAAATGTGTTTATATGTCTGGCTTTTTTTTATCATAGCATAGATTATTAACTTCTTCCATAAAAGGGAAGGGTATTTCCTCTTCTTTACTCCCCCAAATCCATTCCTTTTGCTAATATTAGGATAATGATAATATTTGCTAATATTTGCACATGGATGTTTGGTGGGCACAATTTCACAGGTGTCTGAGCAGAAGGCAGCAAGGCATTTGGAACATCCTGGAATTCTGGATACTTTGTCTACCTACGGAAGAGAGAAAGGGAGAAGGAAAGGAGAGAAGAAGGAAAAGAGAGTGAGAGAGAGGGATGGAGAGAGAGAGCACAAGAGCACAGTGGTCTATCTACAGGCCAGTTTGGCTGGTAGAAAGAATGCGTGGTAGACCAGAAGTTGTGGAGATAGAAATGACAGTGCTGGACAACTCATTGGAAATGAAGATTAAAAGAGAATAAAGAGGCAAAGTTGGCTCTGAAATTTAAATCTTTATTGGCTGATTCAAATGAAACTGTGAACTGACCTATTTCCACATGATTTCCAGAGGCAAATTTATTAGAAATGTTCATGGTCATAAGAATAAGCATTTGATACTGAGGTAAGACTTGATTTAGCAATTTTATTCATCATGGTATAAGTATGATTTATAACAATATTACAATTGCATGTATATTGCAGGTTTTATACTTATAACAAAATGTACTATAATAAACTGTTGCTTTAATTAAGCCTGAGTTACTAATATTTAGTACAAGAATCTGATTTAATTTCCTTTTCAGAATGTCTAAACCAGCACAAGACCAGCATTTAGTTACTTTTGATGATCTAAGAAGTGGTCTTAAACCTTTAAAATGTTTTGTGAAATGAGAGTCAGAAACCTTCTTAGGGCTTAATAGTTTGTGATGTCTGCTTCTTGCTTTGGGAGTTGGAATCAAAGAATATGAGAATTAGAAGGAATCTAAGAGATTGTCTAGTCCAACTGGTGGCTAATGAAGAATACCTTTTACCACATTTCTGACAAGTGATCACCAAAGCTTTTTTTGAAGACCTCTAGTGAGGGGGAATCAACCCATAACCTCTCAAAGGGAGCCCGTTTTCATCTTGGACATCTAGTTGTTAGGAAATGGCTTCTTGCCTATACCTACAGCTTTCATCCATATGCCTAGTTGTGCTTTCTAAGGTTAAGCTCAATGAATTAAAGCCCTTTTTCTCATGACAGCTTTCCAAATTTTGAATATAATTGTTCTATCTCCTTTCCTATGACTTCTTCAGGCTAAATAGCCCCACTTGCTTCAGTTGGTTGTTGTATGAAATGATTCCTAGGCTTTATATCACCTCATTAATCTTGCTTTTCTATTTGTCCATGTTTTTTCTAAAATGTTCACTAAATACATTCTAAGGACAGAGCTGGATTAAGAGGAAACCAAATCAAATAAGCAAATCAATAAGCATAAAGGGAGTTTCTTGAGGGCAGGAGTTTTTGTTTAACCTTCACCTCAGAGATGCTTGATGGATGTTTCTTGACTGAGTGTGAATCATGTACCAGTTACTCTACTAAGCTTTGGGAACACAAAATAAAACAAAAACAGTTCCTGTTCTCAAAAAGTTCATAGTTTAATTGGGGAAACAACAAGCAAACAAACAAATATGAAGCAATGAGATATAGCCAAGATTTGTTGGGAATGGTTTCTTAGGGTACATATTAGCAGGAGGTGATTATGGTTATTGAGCCTTAAAGAAATGTAGGGAAACCATAAATATGAGAGAAAGAAGGAAAGGATTCCAGGTAAAAAGAAAAACCAGTGAGAATTCATGCAGTTAGGAGATATAGGGTGCCATGTACTAGGACAAACATGGAAACCATATGTAGAAGTGAAAAGTGGAAAATATGAAGGGGAATAGTGTTTGAAGGAAAGGTAGCTATGGAAGGCTTTACAAGTCAAATAAAAGATTTTTATGTGATCTTTGTGGGGAGCCATTGGGATTTATTGGATGGGATGAGGGTATGTGTGTGTGTGTGTGTGTGTGTGTGTGTGTGTGTGTGACTTGATGAAACCTGTTCCCTAAGAAGATCACTTTTATAACTAAATGAAGGGTGGATTAGGATGCAGAAGGATTTGAGTCAAGAACACTGACAAGAAGAAGTCATTTCAACAGTCCTGGGATGAGATAAGGAACAAAATATCCACAGATAATAGTTCTTTTCTGAGATTCATGAAATGAAACAGACTCCTTCAGGCCTAAAGTGCCAGAGCCCTTCTCAAGTCCTGGCATTAGGGATGGTACCTTATCCAGCACCAGTCTGTCCCAAGTAAGGCTGCAATCTTGACTTCTGGAAGGACCCTCTTAGATCACTGTCTGCTGCTCTATCTGTGGGAATATTCCACAAGATGGTTTATATTCACATAAAATAACCAAAGTTTGCTTTATGATGTAAACTTTGTACATATCGTAGAACGAGAAGTTTTTTGCCTAATGTTTGCCCAATGGTCTTAGAATGTAAAGCCAGAAATCTGGAAATGCTGATGCCTCATGTTGCCTCAATGAAACTTACCAGGTTTTTGTAGGTGCCAAAGACCAGATCTGTCAATGGATACTCAGCAACAGTTGGTCATTGAGGTTAAGTTGATAGTACCCAGAAGTCTGGAAAAAATTGACAAAAAATTGGACAAAAGACGACAATCTATCAAAATAAGGCCAAACTAGAATCCCTTTTTTATGGTTGAGGTACTGTTTCTTACAATTAAGCTTCAGGATGTACATAGGACACAATCCATGAGGGCATTTACTCTCAATTTTAGAGTGAACCAAATGCTGTATGTAGTTCAAAAGAGTGTTTGCACCTAAATGACTTAACTTTAACTAAACTAATTGAGGACTCTGAGGAAATTCGACTCTGAAGCTGGGTGAAATCTTACCTTTGAGGGTTGCCAAGGAAACTCAGCAGGATAGAGTTGGGTGTCTTTGGGGGATGGCTTTTGAATGAGCCTGGAGGTGGAAGAGTAGGGGGAACACAGAAAGAACAAAACAGCTGGGATTAAATAGCATTTAAGAGAGAGAGGACTAGTGAGCTCAGCTTGAGAGCAAAACTGCTTGGGTACAGCTACTCATATCGGTCCCTTTGATATCATGGTCTACCACAGGGGGGAAATTTAGCCAGTCGGTAGTTGGTCTTGCACAGTTAGTGCAAAGGAGGCATTTATTTCAAGACCAAATGAAAAGGAAAGTCATGGTTGTAAAGGCAGTACACAATGAGAGTCTTGTTCTCCCCCCCTACCTTTTATTTTGGGTAAGTGTTCACATTTATTTTCATCTTTTTTATGTGTTTTATATCCAATGAAGAGGAATATTTTAGTCTTTGATAAGATGGAAGCTTTTGTCATTTTCTTTCTTTTACATGGAGCCAATTTCATTCAATTCAGTGAGATACTTTTTTTTGTCATGGAGAAAGTATTGCAAGTTCAGGAAACAAAATCTAGGTATGAATAGATGCCTTTCCGGAGAGGAGCAAGTATACACACGTATCTACTCTGAAAAAGCATGTTTCATGTTTTAATGATAAAATCTCTGAATTAGAAGGGATCTCAGGGTGTCTGATACAAGCAGAAGCTGAAGAACAATTTCCAACAACATACTTAAGAATGGGTCACTTAGTTTTTTATGCATAGATCTCTAGGGAGAGGTGAACTCATTACCATTGTTTCAATCTCATATAGGAAAGTGGTACCGGAATTTTATAAATGAAAGCTTTAGGAAGCTTTACCCCTTACACCAAACCTAGATTTTCCTTTTAAATTTAATTATGTGGCTCCCGGTTTCTTTCTCTTCCATATGGCAGCACCTCAAATAATTTAGCAGCCATATTATGTCTTTTGTAAGTCTTCTCATTTCCAGATAAAGCTTCCCTCATTGATTCAAATGATCTTCCTTTGACTTGAAACCAAGACTGTTGACCATCGTGATTGCCCTATTCTTGGTGGTATCCAGTTTATAATTGTCCTTAAAGTTTTTCACTTAGAATTAAACTTAAGTATCTTTATATTATATCTGAATGTTTCTGAGTGAGGATCATCATGAAGATACTTTAATAAAAACAACTATGTATTATCCAAATATCATTTTTAATGGATTCCAAAATGGTGGAGAGCCCAGAACTGGTCTTTCTGATCAGATGATGTTGCAGTAGATACAGCAACGGTCTCAGCATACTGTCTTTAGTCCAAAGAGTAAAAGGCAAGGCAGTCAACTCAATATTAGAAACGAATGGACTTCAAGTCTTTCCCAAGTTTGTAACAATTCTCTTATTTACTTATTAGTCCTGGTGTTATGAAACTCATTATAATTGGACTCTTAATTAGTTCTTTTCTTTCAAGTTCCAGGATTTTTGACAATTTTTTTAACAATTTAAAATCCCTTAAAAATCCTATAAACAATATTCAGTGTTTTGTGTGCTTGTTTTTTTATGCAATAGCTAATTTCTAGAAGACTGAAAATCATTTTATTCTTTGTTTTTTTAAGTCAAGATCAAAGAGCTTTTTAAAGTTTATTTTTTTAAAAATTATTTTCATTAGTACTACTGTCTATCTACACAGGTTACTTATACTTTCGGAAAACCAATACTTAATGTGCAAAAGGAAATTGGATTTACACACATATATTGTATCTAGGTTATGCTGTAACACATATAAAATTGTATGTTATTGCCTGTCATTGGGGGGAGGGAGTAAAGGGAGGGAGGGGAAAATTTGGAAAAATGAATACAAGGGATAATGTTATAAAAAATTACTCATGCATATATACTGTCAAAAATTTATAATTATAAAATTAATTTTAAAAAATAAAGAAATTAAAAAATATTTTCACCATCTCTACCTTAAATCTAAACCATTCAACTTTACAGGATCCTCTACATTTGAGTTTCTTGCTCCCTTATCCTGTAGTTACTTGTCCTTTGCTAAATTCTAGTACTGAATAATGCCCACCAATTATCTCTTCCATTCCTACCTATCCTGATTCTACTGAAAGGATCTCATGAAAGTCACAAAGGGCTACTCCAAATGTGTATATGCATGTATTAATTTAGACTTCAAAGTAATTTTTTCACTTATCAATTTATTTATATACTTATCTAGTTATTTATTTTACTTATTTATTTACTCATTCACTCAACTTATTAACTTATTTATTTATTCTCAATTGACCCCTTGTTGTCGTAAGGTGGTGCTTTTATTCCTTCCCAATTTTTCTTTATCATGTTCCTGACAGAAGCTGTTTTCAACTTTCTCAAGACTCCTAAAACTCTCTTCCCAGTAGTTGTAGACTTTATCTTATACTTTACTAAGAAAAAAGAAATCACTTTTTACTTTGGTAGCTGAGGATCCGACCTTTTACTTTATTAAGAAAATAGAACTTGAGGTCTCTATATGTTCACTTGTTCCTATCTTCTGCTTTTTCTCCATCAGAATTGCCCTACCTCTTAATTTAAAAAAAGCTGAATGAGACATAACTTGGAATAGTGGAAGGAATTGTAGCTAGAGACCCTTGGTTTGATTCTAGTCCTCAGTTTCCCCATTTGTGAAATGAAGTGATTGGTCTGGATGGTGGCTTAAGTTCTAAAGATCGTATGATCCCTTTGACTTTGACTTTTAATCATTTAGAAAAGTTCTCAGTGATATAATGACATATCTTCTTATAGATAAGGCACGACAATATGAAGTATGGCTTATTTTATCAACAATTCCTTGGGGTACATAGTGTTTATGGGTCTAGTTATGGATGTGCCATTTAATCCCTAGCTTTTATTTCCAGACTGCTCCAATTATCTGCCCGTGATGAGATGGAATTTCCTATTCCATTTGAATTGAAAGAAATCAATCTCTGCCCATCCTCTTCTCTGTGCCTTTGCTGATGACATTCTTCCTATCTCTGTGTTCCTTTTTTCTTCACCCTCAACTTATTGATTCATGCTGAAATTCAGCCTTTGAGGGGAAATGCTATCACTTTCTTCTTAAAGCCTGGTCTGTTCACCTTAGTCAGAAGTCACTTTTCCTTATTCTGTACTCTCAGAAACTTTTCTTTGTTTAATTTTATAAGACCTATTTTCTCTGAAGACCTTTTTTTCCTGAGGCAAATGGGTTTAAGTGACTTCCCTGGGAAGGATTAAGTGTCTGAGTTCTGATTTGAACACAGGTCCTCCTGACTTCAGTGCTGCTGTTCTACCCACTATACCGTATAGCTGCCCAAGACCTATTAAGTTTTTTTTTTCTAGTATACATTTTATCTGCTATCCTTGAGGTATTGGAACATGCCATTATCTATGCTTCAATCCATGCTCAGAATGTTGCCTTGCATGTAACATGTGCCCATTATATGTATTTTTCTTTTAATGTGATTAAAGAAAGAACAATTAAATACGTGGGTAAAAATGTATCATATTACTAATCAGAAAATTAAAATAAATTACATTTATTTAAAAATAAAATTTATCTACAGTTCTGAATCTCTTAGTTCTAACATGACACACACACACACATATACACACATACTGGTGAAAGTCACATAGGGCCACTACAAATATATATGTGTGTGTGTGTGTGTGTGTGTGTATTCAATTAAGCTTTAATTTTATTTATTAACTTAACCTATCCATTTATTTATATACTCATATATTATTTACTCATTTACTTACCTATTTACTTGTTTGTTTATTATATATGTATATATAGTGCAATGATTTTGGTAATGATTTTGGATTATCTATCAGATTGCCTTTAAATCCATAGGATTTAAAATGAGAAGAAGCTTAGATATATAGTCCAGATCCCTCATTTTAAATATGAAAAAAATGCAGCTCAAGTAAGTGAAATGAACTACTCCAAGTCATACACACAATAAGGAATAGAACCATTGTTCAAAGACCAGCTCTTTGCTTCTTAGAGGCTTCTCCCTAAATTCACTATAATAATAGCATAGCAAACATAGAAAACATTATAGTGTTTTCAAGTTTGCAAAATATTTTAAATAACCAATCTCATTTGAGTCTTACAACAACCCTATAATATAGGTACTTTAGGGATTATTCCCATTTTTCAAAGGAGGAAACAAAGTCTCAAAGTTCTGATGTGTTTTCTCAAAGATGACTCAACTTATAAATATCAGGGTCAGGATTTGAACCCAGAGTTTCCTTCTTCTACCTCCAGCCCTTTATCCATTAAAATGATGAAAGTCTAATTTTGAAATTTGATAATGATCTGCTTCAATTATGGGTGGAGCTCAATCAATTCTTAAACTTAGAATCCCTTATCTTCTTAAAGATTATTGAGAGCTCCAAATAATATCTGGCTATTTATCACATTAAAATTATTATCACACACAACTAAAATTATTTACCACATTAAAATTAGGTTGTATAAATTTTCAAATATTTATCAATCCATTTAAATAACAATAATGAAATTATTATATATGAAAATAAATATTTTTTGTGAAAAAAATAGCTGTATATTCAAAAAATAAAGTGGTATTATAGGACATATTTTTGCAAGTCTCTTTAATGTTTTGCTTAATAGAAGACTTAGATTTTCATATCTGCTCATGCATTTCATATCTGCTTCTGCATTGAAATATGTTGCTTTGGTTAAAAAAAGATGGAAAAAAAGAGCCTCAAAGATATATGCTTGGAAAGGATATTTTTACTAGGCAAAAAATTCATTATAGAAATAGTTTTGACTTGATGTATCCCATGGAAAGGTCTTAGAGATATTCAAGTGGTACTTGGACCATTCTTTGAGAAACAATAGAGTATAACTCAGAAGTTAGCTTTTCCAGCTTTGAGATTGTTTTTTTTATTTGCCTTGTGAATTTTTGGTGGTCCAAAGAACGTGGTTATTTTGCCCACACACTTTCTTTTCAAAATTTTAATGTTTCAATCAAACACAATTAGAGAGAAATACAGACAGAGAAACATAACACCTTCTTAGGTGTTGTTGGTTTGGAACAAACAAAACAGCTCCTTTCATACAGCATCCTTACCCACACACTTTGAAGAAGTTGTCAGCCTCTGTTTATGTGTCACATATCACTTCAAGCAAGTCTTTCTATCTTCCTTCTGGGTGTGGTTAGATATAGTCTAATGGTGTTTCTTGTCTCTTGTGCTAAGACAGATCAAATGAAATGTAGCTATCTAGCACTTTCATGCTAATAAACTGAATTCTTACAAGTAAAGGTCAGGTGGGGAAGTTTCAGAATGACACGATCTGTAGTTGCATTTTTAGTAAGAAAAAGAGTGATGTCTTTATTGCTCAGAAAAAGAGGATGTCCTCACACTGACATTTCACTGTCAGTGAGTCAGAAAGGCACTTTTCTCCTGCATAAATAGTCTATCTTATTTGCAGTTTGTGAACTCACCTTACTGAGTTATGATTGGATTATTGTTTTCTCTTTTTTATATTAAAAAGCCATTCTAATACCAAAGTATTGATTTATGTACAAATGGAAGTTATTGGCATATGCTGTGCTTCGTGTATTCCTAAATTTCAGTGGATTTGATAAACTTTAAATGTGTCAAAGTCTGCTCACTTTACTTTCATAAAATATGCACAAAGCAAAGATAATGAAACTCGTTTTTATGAGATACTTCTGTGATCTTATCAGCAATTAAACTTAGCCATTTGGAAGCACATACTTGCTTCAAATATCTCATTTTTAATTTGTGATGTTTTCTAATGGGCCACTTTTCCACTTTCAAATACTTTTAGAAAATGCATCTACAACAGAGCAACAAAATGTGGGAAACAAAAGCGTTGCTGCTGTCATCCCTTGACAAGAAAATACTGCATATAATTTTAAGAACTAAAATCATAAAACTATATTTTATGGATTTCAAAATATGTTATGATACTTAAAAGGAAAAAGATGACTTGTTAAGAAATCTTTCTGAAGAAACAATGTAAAATTGAAAATCGCTGAGAAAGCTACTAAGAATTAGGCATTGTATGGCAGAGATAGACTTTATATAGTCATTTTTTGCTTATTAAAAGATATTGTCAGGATAAATAATAATATTGAGAGATGAACAAGTTGATGCAATCATGATGAAGTTAGAGGTAAGGAAAACAGGAACTGCTCCATATCTCTGATTTAGACTAGGCTGAGGTTGCAAAGAAATTTATCTGAGTTAAAAAAAAAAATGTTTCAACAAGAGAATTGAACAAGAGGCTAACATGGGCTGGCCTGAGGAATTAATGAAAATAGTGGATTGATTTTGATAGCAACGTTCTCATTGCATTATTTATTTATTTATTTATTTTTGCGACTGAGGTTGGTTAGTACAATATGTTTCAAGCTGTATATGTAATCTTTATGAAAAGGAAGGAAAAGAATGATAAGGATATGAGTCATAAGTGGAAAACTGAACTTGACTTTATTAAATCAGTATTTGCTTTAGTGTAACAAATAGTTGGATACAGTGATATAGAGAGCACCTTAAATGTGCTTAGAGTTTTTTTCAGATTTAAAATCTTGCCTTTGGTATGTTATTCTTATTGTTTCTTGTATATAGGGTTTTTAATTCATATTGATAAAAATGAAAACAAATTTGAAAATAAAGTGTAAGCTGTCACAATTCATTAGGCATGTAATATTCTTAGTGTATTTATAAACTGATGCTAGTCATTGAATTAGATGGAATTTTTGGTAAAACATTTAACTCACTAAACTTACTTTTTAGTGAAAGTAGAATATGGCACTTATATATTAAATATAATTTAAAATAATATACATTGAGGGCATGACAGATTGGTGTGGTAGAAGAAACATTTTTTTAAGAAGAAACATTTTACATTATCTAATCTATCTCTTAAAAAATGAAGGAATCTCTAGAAGTATAAGATGGAAAATGATCAGCATCATTGTCATCATCAATTTCAGGCAAGATAGACTTTAAAAAGTCATACTCCAATATCTCCTTGTGATATGAAGGTAATTCAAGGTTTTTGGACTTTAAACTAAATGACCAAAACCTCTTACTAATTTTTATTATTCTACAATGATTTCAAACATCATCTCATCAAAACTATGACTATAGGGCAAGTCCCCCGATGTCCCACTGCATATGAAAAAAATATAATACCTCTCTTTGTCCTATGTAACTTACTTTCATTTCTAAAGTAGCTGTAGCAGAGTAACAGAAAAGAAGTCGGTAGGTATTAACAATCACATAATCCTTAGACTATCTACTAACATTAATTTTCCATTGATATTCAAGGAATAACTGCTCAAATATCAATGAGTTACTATACTATGGACAAATTAAACCATACCAATATGGATAGTCTTTCTATAAGTGAAAACAAAGATATAGACAAAATACAATTAAGTACAAAGAAGGACTAATTATAAGTCCTTTTCAGAATAGTTACTAAATAAGTTGGCATAATTCATTTTATCATGTGTCCAAAGGTAACAAAAATCATTCTTTTTATGGGCAACTAGATCATTTTGTATTTCAGTACTTATAATGAGCACAAGCAAATGAAATCATCATAAAGCTATAAATGCCTTCTGCATAAACAGATTATAGAGGATGTACAAGTAGAAATCATCTATGTGTTACTTAATATCCTAAAAAGGAATTCAATAAATATATTCATATTTACTATATTTAATGTGACAGTAGACACAGCAGGAAAATGAAAACTATATTGGAATATATAGCTTGTGATCAAAAAGCAAAAGTGCCCAAAAGCTCATTGATATCTCAAAAGTATTTTGCCTATATACCCTGAATACTTTGACCAAGATTAAAAAAGTGTTGGGCATTAGAAGCACCTAAAATCACCCAAAAAGCACCTTAGTCTTTATCTTACAAGATAGAAATAATTATCAGAAAGGGTATCTATTTTAAAATGTCATTTGGTTTGTAGTCAGATTTCCTGATTAGAGGAATAGCTAAAAATGATAATAGAAAGTTGAAGAAATTATAAAGATAAGAAGAAATTTGATTAGGGAAACTCTAACAAAAATAGATTAAAGAGATCATTGACTCAAAAAAGGGGAAATGGCCAAAAGTAAAGACATTGATATCTGTCATTTCTTATTTCTTTTTTTTCCCCTGAGGCCATCAAGGTTAAGTGACTTGTCCAGGGTCACACAGTTAGGAAGTGTTAAGTGTCTGAGACCACATTTGAACTCAAGTCCTTTTGACTTTAGGGTTGGTGCTTTATCCACTGCACCACCTAGCTACCCCTGTCTGTCACTTTTTTCCTTTTTTTCTTTTCTTTTTTCTTTTTTTTTTTCTTTTTCTTTTTTTTTTTAATAGTTTTTATTTACCAGATATATGCCTGGGTAATTTTACAACATTACCTGTTTGTCATTTCTTAAAGGAAGTTTTATCAATTCAAATTGCCTACTATGCCAAAGAAGAGATAAAAGTTCAGAAACTAAGTTAGTGAGCAAACATTTTATTTTCTTGCCAAATAAAGGTAAATCTAGATATGGCAAGCTCTCATATTTAAACCTCAATCCAGGGGTTTCTCATGATACCTGAGTAATATCTGCTTCATCTTGTCCCCTACTCTTGACTAAACCATCTTAAGATTTCTAGGTTAAATGAAGAGAATGACTAAAAGTTCATTATAATACAAAGTACAGTCCCTTTGTTGTGTTGACATTTTGCTGAAAGGTGACAGAAAAAGAGCTCTTAAATAAGAAGCGATGATAAATTATTCTGGGAAGAAACCTAGCCCATGATAGAAAAAAAGTGACTAATGAGAACCACAGTTTTCCCCTATCCCCAGTTGATGAATGTATTAAGAGGAATTGTTTGAAGGCAAAGCTGTTGACTGAACAAAAAATGCTTTGTAGTTCATCAGCCTCTTTTCTTTAGACTTTTCTCAAAGTTTTTAATGATATTATTAGAAATAAAATAACTGGGGAATTTGGGGATATTATAGAATTTTTCTAGGATAAACTCAAGATTGATCACTACTTGTAAAGAAACTTGGGTTTAGGGCACATGCATTTAGTAGACAGAAGATTACCAGATGAAGCCAAAAGAAGGAGAGGCAGCAAAAATGTAGGAGAAATAAACTGAGGACACAGACTGTAGAAGTGGATAAGAAAGCTCATTGACAGCCTTAGCAATTATTTTATTCTTTTACTGAGAGTTGCTTGACTACAGCAGAGTTGAATAAACTAAGTGGATTTATTAGAGTTAGACAAATACAACTAGAAGATCATCTGAGAAGAGTTGAATCCTACTATTGTGTGAAGAGCTCTCTGGCCTTCTAATGTCACTTACAATCTAAAAGAGGAGAAGACATTCACTTTTTACCTAAGTTAGGAGAAAGGAAAACAACTCCAACTGCTTTAAGCTATGCCTATGAATATTTACTAAAAGAGGGTAACACTTTCTCAGTACCCTGCCAAGGGTGGCTATGAAAGGAGATAGATAGTGCTTTAATGATCTGAGAGTAGAAGAGACATGGTTTTGCCTAGTAGGTTATAAGGGGTATGGGCTATTCTCTAAAGAAACAAAAAACAAATAAGACCTGCCTTTAAAACTCACGAGCTGTATTGAGTGTATGGTTTCTTTATTCTTAAGTCTTTCTACTAGGTTTCCATGTGTGCATTACCTCTCCTATGGACACACAGGGTATAAGTAGGAAATTGTGACTCAGGTAGATGATTATTACTTTTCTTCTTATTGAGCAAGTTATGATTATTCTTATTTTTGCCTTATTATTTACTAAATGCATCATGTTTAAAAGTCTGAGGTGTCATTGTGACAGATTTTGTGTAAATGGAAAGCATATCAATGGCAAGTCAGGAAATATATAAATGTACCACTACCGCCTTCATATTCCTGCCTTGATACACACAGTCACATCAAGGTTACCACAGGTACCTTAAAGATTTGAGTCACAGCAGTATGATTGTGATCAGTTTTTCTCCTCTGGGATATAAATCCCCAGGTCTTCCTATGGAGGGTAGATTGGGGGGTTGACAGAGACAGAGAAACAGAGAAAGAGAGAGACAGAGATAGAGAAAAGAAAGGGGAGGGAGAAAAAGGGATATAGGTAATTCATATGGACTGTGCAGAATGGTCTGAAAAAAAAGAAAGAAATGATCAGGGCCAGATAAGAAGGTACCTTTTTCATCAAATGAAACCACTGGCAAAAAATAGGAATAGAAAGTATATTAGCCATAGCAATGATAAGACCTTAAAGTCATAATTCTAATGGTCTCAAAAGTTATCCATTTCTATAATTTTCCAACCCTTATTTTGGGTTTTTCTTCTGATATTACTGAGTAAAATTTTTGTGATAATTTTTAGCTGCACTTTACCTAAACCAAGGGGAAAAACACTATATCCAAATTGAAGCCAGACAATAAAGGAGTGTGACTGATTGGATACATTGATGGCAATGGTTGTCCCCAGTTTGCCTGAGGAAGCTTGGGAGTTGGGATCATTAAAGAGGGAAAAACTCTGGGAGCTGGGAGAGCAGTGTGTCATTATGATTAATTATTATTTCTCCCAAGTATTTTTAGCTTTTAATCCCACAGGACTTAGAGGACATTGGAAAACCCAATAGTTGTACTTAGGGACAGCAAAACAACATCATAGTAACTCCAGGCTCATTATCTCCATTTTATAGCTGTCAAGAAAGTCACGTAATCTTTCTGAGCCTTTGTTTCCTCATCTGTAAAATACTGAGATTTGACTGGAAAGTATTCTAAGATCATGTTCTTTATGATTTATCTTTTTCTATGATTTTATTTATGAATGACTGTGTAAGGAATACTAACTTTTGGATCAGATGATATAGGTTCAAATCTCACTTGTGATAGTTATTCCTTATGTGAGTTTGCAGAAGACTTCACTTCTCTTATATGTAAAACAGCAGCGTTTGCCTGGATAGACTTAGAAATCGTTCTAGTTCTAACTCCATATTGATACTATGATTTTATCTTTAACCTCTATTGTGTTCAATTTCTACAGCTGTGAAATAACAACAGTAACAACAATAATTAGCATTTTAAGGTTGTAAAGAACTTTACAATTTTACTTCATTTTATCTTCACATCGGAGGTAGGATGATATTATCTTTATTTTACTTACAAAGACACTTAGGCTGATAGAAGTCAAGTGATTTGCTCAAGATCACTGGATATTGGACCCTGAGGTCCTTTTTTCTGTGATTTCTGAAAAGAGATAAAAGTTTTCTTGTTGACACTCAAATCAAAGCTCCCCACTCATCAGAGAATGGTAATAATAGAACTATCAGTTGCAGTTGTAGTATTAGTCATAAGAGAAATGATAGTAACAGTACCAATCAATTTTTATACATTTGCATCCATTACGTTATGTATGTCTCATACTAACCCTATATCATGTCGGGAATATAAGTATTATTAGTCACAAATTATACCTGAGGAAGTATCTAGAGAGTAATTAAGTGACTTATCTAAGGTCAAATAGCCAGTTTCAAAGGTCCAGATTATGAATTCAGTTAGCTTTACAAAGGAAAACCAAACTAGAACACTCCTATTTTACAAACATCATGCTCCTTCTCTCTAGTCATATCTCACTCAAAATCTCCAAACTACTTGGAACAAAAAGCTGTCAAATTATAAATACCTAACAAAGGAGATCAAAATCCATGAGAAAAAAACAAGGTACATATTATCCTTGGCACCCTGTCTGTACATATGAAGTGACCTGAAAATGTTTTCAGTGAGCCTATGGAGGAACAATATACCTTTTTAAGACATTTGTTTTAGTATAAGAATTTATTTTATTCATTTGTATAATAGTCCATAGGATATTAAATATAAAAAAAGATAATTTTTCTCTCAATCTCATAAAAGAAGAAAATAACTAGATGATAAGTAGGAGTTTAAAAAATCTGCCAACGGTTAACATACACATAAACTCAATCAACAATAGAAGCCTCATACCAAGGACTAAATTGTTTATAACATTGGACAGGTTTATCAGGGTAACGCAAAAAATGTTATTATCACCAGTCTCCTATGTTATATCTGAATAATACCACAGAAAAATAATCCTTTAGAAGACCAGACAAATCAATCAATCCATCAGGCCAACATCTGCTAATTGTTTTCTCTAAGTCCTGGTGCTAATCTCAAAAAAAAGAGAAAGAAAAATCAACAAAATTTGCTAAGCTTCATACTAAACCCTTGTGCTAAACTTAAAGAAAAGAGAAAGAACAAAACAACGATATTTGCCCAATAAGTTCTAAAGGAGGGGAAAACATACATAAATCACATATGCTAAAGACAAAATGGGTGAGAGGTAGCCTGAGAGGAGAGGAACTAATAACTAGGGGAAAGAGGAAGAATCAGGACTATAAGATATGTTGCTTGAGCAGAGTTGTTAAGGAAACTTAAGAGGAGAGAGTTGGGAAACATGGAGAATAGTCTAAAAAGACCATTTTTATCCTTGTCATTGTATGTATTACCACAATTATACTCAAGAGGTTTTTCAGTGAGCATACTGCAGATGAACAGATATCCTAATGTTTTTATTCATCTACAAGAAGCAGTTACTCTAACCCCCATCCAAGTTAGTCATTCATTCGATATGAAAAGTAACAGAATAGGGACGTGTCCCAAGAACTTTTCTGAAGGAAACCCTTTTAAAAAGGATGAGAACAAGATCACAATAATTCTTTAAAGTCTGCAGAGGTTTCTCACATCCAGTATTTTTTATACTTTAACTATTTCCTTTACCCTCCCCACACATCTGATACCACTCTATTAAACCTGCCATTGTTCATTTTTTAAATTTAAAATGAGAATATCAGGATCACCCCTTCTGGAACAAGACACTGGTGAAATGAAGTACTGATGTAGGCGTGAATTGGTTGAAATAGACACAGCTCCAGTTGTTTCCCTCCCCCTCCATCCAGATGTTCAGAATCTCCAGCTCCCCATTGTTTGCAGAGTTTTTTTCTGAATCATCTTGTCAAGAGCCGACAGTTCTTGATTCAGCACTATGCCCTGTGTTTACCCTGGCAAGCTGTCATAGGAGCATCTGTTTTCTGCTGCCATCTTCCCTGCTGACCTTCCTTTTTGATCTGCACTTTCTCAGAGATATTTTCAGCATGAAATGGGCCCTTCCATGCTGTGGCTACTGAAGCATTGTCATGGGAATTGGAGATAATGGGGTGCACATGCCTGGTTTCCCTTTTTATCTTTTTCAAACACCTGCATCTCTATTCTTTGCTTCTCTTCAGAAGAGGAAGTGGAGATTCAGCTGGTTAGCGATGGCCACTATTTTCTTTTTCTCCTTTCGCTTGCCAACTGTTTGGCTGCTGATCACATTTCCAGGAAATCTGAGTGTTCCTTGAAAATGCTATTTCTTGTAACTTCTTCTCTTTTAGTAAACAATAATTTAGGGATGGATGACCCTATCGCAGATTTCTTTCTGACTCCTGGGGAAAAATGGAATAGAAGCTGGTTCAGTTAACAAGCAATCAATCAATAATTATTAAGCTCTTTTTAAATACCAAAAATTTTCCATAAAGTCTGAGGTTATAAAGGAAGGGGAAAAGATTTTGCCCTCAAGGAGCTTACATTTCAAAGGAGAAGACAAGCATAAAAATATCTAGGTGTATACATAATCTAAAAAGAAACCCAGAAGGAAGGCACTAGAAGCTACAGGGACTAAAATGGCCCATTGTAGAAGGTCAAATTTGAGCTGAGTTTTGAAGGATGCTAAGAAGTAGAGATGAAAAGGAATTGCACTCCAAGCATGGGGCTAGACAATTAAAGACAAAGATAGGGGATAGAGCCACATGTGAGGAATGAATAATATCTGTTGTTTGTCCCCCTTTCCCTTTTGAAGAAGACCAATGGCGTCATGTTGTTAGGGTCATGGTACGATGTGATCAGCTGTGGCCAATAAGTCCAATATTTGTTCAGAAGGTTCTTCTGCAAAGGTCAGGCACAAGTAGTTTGTTAGAACACTGGGAATGGAGATGTTTTTGGATTTGCACAACTCACATTTTCTTTGTACCGCTGTGATGCTGCTTTACTCATGGAAGTAAGTATGGGGGACTAGATTTGAACTCGGGTTTTCCTGACCTTCCTGACCCACTTCCTGACCACCACTGCCCAAAATACATTAATACCTCCCATTGACATATAGGAACATATAGGTGAGAAATGGAAGGGATGTTTGACATTATCTAGCTCAAGTTCTATATATAGTTATCCCTTCCAGATTGTGGGGAGTTAAGGGTGTGACATCGCTGCCATTTGAAAAATCTTTGACCCTTCCTTCTTACATAATTCCCAGAAGCCCTTGCATTATCCCATGCCCATTCTCTGGGAGGATAAAGAGGGCAGCTCTGGAAGAAGTACTTCAACCAATGGGCTTGCTCCTCCTAAGCATGCAAGCTCTTCTCCAGGAAAGGCCGGAACTAGAGAATTGTCAAGTACTGACTTAGCACTTAGTAAGAACCTAACAATACTAGAGAAGAAGCCTGATTTATTAGGGTATTGAAAAACAAAATACATTGATGTTATCTAGTATTATACATATAATTCATGCATCTCTGAGTTTTGAAACTTTTTCCTGTGTCATCTATTGGCTTCCCTGTATCATCTATGACTTCCACAAAATTCTCAACAAGTTCCTATTTAAATTCTTATATCAACATGAAATGTACTAAAACCATGATGGGGAAAGTTGCAATGTGGAAGGGAAAACTATTTTATTCCACCAAATTCATAGATTTTGTGATATCTACAGAAATCAATCATTCAACAAGCATTTATTATGTCATTATTAAGTCATTACTATGTTAAGTGCTGGGGATGCAAAAACCAACAAACAAATAAACAAAACTACAGAGTTCCTTTCCATGAGGAGCATACATTTTATCAAGTGAACAAAATTCAATGGCTCTTTTTCTGTCTTAATTTTCCTTGAACTTTATAACACATTGATAAATATGTTCATAGAAGGACATAGCACATCTTGGCCAACTCTAAAATGATGAAAAGGGATCTTGGAATGGAACTTTTATGAATTTGTTCCTTCTAGGACTATTAGAGGTTTTCATGATTTAACAGTTCTCTTCTCTCTGGAACGAATAAACAATGTTGCTTGAGCCACAGGACGTCTTTGGCAGAGACTATAAATTGAATGTGGGATCCACTTTCACTTTTCTTTATATAGTAGTAACATTAATCACCTTACCATTCCTTTAGTGGACATATGTACAATGTGAGGGAATGAGCAGGAGAAGCTGTCACTACTTCAGCCTATAAAATTTTCCTCAGAAACTAGGGACAAAAGAAGGGCTAAAGTGCACTCCATGTGAAACATATGTAGGATTATGAAAAGACAAACATTTCAAAATGAACTAATAATTTGAGTGGCAGCAAAAAAGGAAGGAAACAAAGTCTTGGATTGCATGAGAAAATCTTAATGTTGGTGAAAAAAAATCAACAAGTATTTAAATGCCTCCTATGGGCTATACATTGGGTACACAATGCAAAGAACAATCAATCCCTATTCTCAAGGAACTTATTTTTAATGGGACAAGGAAGCAAACACATGCATTTATATTTAGCAAGATTGTGAAGTAGGTGTTAAACTCCTTGAGAAGAGAGAGAGAGAATGACAATAGCTGGTATACTACTGCCACCATCATTTGGATTTGGTGGAAAATTTTAAATTGATTTCAAAGGATAAAAGGTTGCTGAGTGATTGCTGAGTGATGGTGGTAAAAAGAGTCTGGAAGAAACATTGAGAATTATTCTGATTTTGTCTGTAGGACTACTATCAGGTTAGTGTGAGAGAAATTTCAGCTAGGGAAGAGAGAAAAGTTAACAATGTGATATCATGGGGAAATCTGAGTCTCAGTGAGAGCTAGAGATGGAAAAAATATGAAAGAAAATGATCCAGGAAATAGAAAAATTGTTAATTTTGGAATAGATATCCCAGAGAGTATAGTGGGAAAGGTAGTTGGGATTGGAATGGTTACAGCATGGTTGAAGAAGATGGGGATAAAATATAGATCAGGACCAATGGAAATGACCCTTAGGAATGGGAAATTGAAAGGAGGCTTTAAGAATAGTTTTTTCCCCTTTATGGCCAGTGATTACTAAGTACATGGATAGGCAAGTGATAGTCACTATGTCCTAGTCTGTGGGAGCTTTATTCAATAATGTAAGGACCATCTTAAAGAAGAAGGTATAGCCTAATTTTTCTTGGCTTCAAGCAACACCACTAGCAATAATAGGAAAAATTTTGCAAAGAGGCAGGTGCATATGAAAAGAAGCCATCTAGACATGGAATGGGCTGCCAGTACTCAGGGTGTGGGGGAATTCTTCCCAAAGGCTATCATCAAGCAAAAGCTGGATAATCCTTTTTTGGAAGTGTAGACAAGATCATTCTTATTCTCCAAGTTAGGCTTAAAGGCCTCTGAGATATAAATTTACAGCAACTCGATATATTTGTATATCAATCAAAAACATTTATTAAGCTTCTACCAGATTATTTTTTTCAAAGTCATCTCAAATATTTTTTCTTATTCAAAACTTCTTTTTATTCTTGTTGCATTGATTTTGTTTTGCTGATCGTGAGCCTATATTTGCAATGGGCATAATTATAGATCACATAATTAAATGAGATTATAGAATTTTCAGTGTAAAGGGTACCTTAGAATACCTCTTCTTCTATTCAACTGTAACCTCCTTGAGTGAAAGGACTATGTCTTTTTCACATTTATATCCTAAGCATGATGTCTGGAACATAATAGGTGTTGATTGATTGATCTTAGCGGTCCCAATTAAAATCATAGGAAGGAATCCCAAGGCTTTTCTAGTTGGACCTTATTATTTTATACTTCTTGTTCACTTGTGATCTGGGAGGAAAAAAAGAAATCCCAAAGAAGTAGACCAAACCCCAGACTCAGGCTTAAACAAGAATGACAATTACCTTGAACGCCATGGAAAAGATCCAGCAAGCCACCATTTCCCCTTCTCCCCTTTTGGGAAAGAACTTGAAAAATATTTCACATGGCTTGTAGGAAGAAAGGAAACAGGCACTGAAGGTAGGACTGCTCCCTTTTAAATATCCACTGAGTCTCCAGTTCTTCTGGCTTTGCATTCATCAAGGGGACTCTTTTCTATCTCCAGCAGCTCAGGGTCAAACATGGCAGGAGGCAGGCTAGCTTCCACATGGTTGAGCAAGACCACAAATGTAAACTTGGAGCACCTTATACACACTGACCCTCCTTACAATGTCAAAGATGAGATTTGAACTCAGTACTTCCTGACTCCAAGTCCAGCACTTTTGCCATTTTGTTCACTATCTTTTCATTTAATTAATTGAATATTTCAAAGGAATTTATGATGTTATCAATAAAGATGAATCTTTTTTGAACTCTCTGTCACATTAAAGAAGGCTGACTGCTTTCTCCTGGATAATCCTGCCCCTTAATCTGTTCTATTTCTCTCCACTATGGCTTTTCATTGACTTCCTGACACTGTCAGCACCTCAGATGCTTGACTAGCTTCTTTCCTCTTTCTCTTTGCAATCTCACTGAATCACATGAGCTCCATTATCACTCCTACACAGACAATGACTCTCCTCTCTCCTGAGCTCTTGGTCTTAAGTGCCTATGGCACATCTCCATGTGGATATCTATCCGGATCCTAAAATAGATGGACTTCTATCCTTCTAGGACCTATAATTTAAAAAGTCTGAACACAAATCATGTCTCCCCAAACCATTTCCTGACTTCATGACCTTTGCCAGTGCTACAAGCATTCATCTGATCTATGTATGCTTGAAACTTTGATATGTTATGATCTTTTGTATGTATGTATGCTTTGAAACTTTCCTCTTTCTGACCTTAGCTATCAATTCCAGTATAGTCCTTCTTCTCAAAGCAAGATAACTCGATTTATATTTCAATTCAGAATGCGTCAATAAAAATTCTTTTTGTTTATTTTTCCTTTTTTTCTGTATATTTATTATAAGCCAAGACAGGGAGAAACATCAGCTGGTATATGGTGAAGTGTGCCTCTATGGGGCAAAGAGATTTCTGACTACGGGCCATTTTGGATAGGTCATTTTTGTTTATCATATGTAGGAAATATATGGATATTCTGGGTTCAAAATTGGTCAATCATTGGCTATAGGGTAGCAGAAAACAGAGCTGTAGGGAAAAAGAGAATGCCTTTCCAATCTACCAGTTTATTCTTAGATTTGGGTTGATGAAGGAATAGAATAGGGGTTTGCTTTTTGGCCTGCTCTTAGATAAGAACCAGAAGCATAAGACAGTAAAACATAGAGAATGGATCAATAAATAGAGTTGGGAGGACTTCATTGGCCAACACTCTTATTTTATAGGTGAACCATTTTAGAGAAATGGAGGTTTAGGGAAATTAAATGATTTACCCACAATCACGAAAGCAGCAAGTCTCAATGGTGAGATCTGAACTTAGGTTCTCCAATCTTAGAACCAGAAATCCTTCTACTCTGCTCCTTTGCCTCTCAAGGTGAACCTGCCTAATAATGGAATGGAAATATTCTAAAACAGTGCCCCTCATATCAGGAGAGGAATACTACAGAGCCATCGGTGCTCTTCTCCCACACTTACTACCACCTGTCTAGTATATTGCAAGAGTTTCCTAATAGATATTTATGTCTCATTGGTTTCTAGAAGTAGAAATATAAATACATGTACATACATGTCCATCTGTAAAATATATAAGATGCTATGCTGTACATGTGATATACTTAACACATGCATCCCAAGAAATAAAGCAACACATATGGTATATGTATATATTTATGTACATTTACATAAATTCACATCTAGAGATAAATGAGGCATAAAGATCTGTATCCATATTAAATATCCATATAATATTTATGTGTATAGTTTTTAAACTTGAATCACTTTAGTTGGATTTGATTCTTCACGGCCCATTTGACATCTTGACAAAGATACAAAAACAGTTTACTATTTCCTTCTTCTCCTTTTATAAATGAGGAAATGGAGAGAGAGTTAAGGAACTTGCCCAAAGTCATGCAACAACTAATTGTCTGCATCTAGATTTGAAGTCAGGTCATTCTGACTCCAGGCCTGACATTCAATCTGCTATATCCACCTGGCAGACACACACACACACATGCATGCATGTACATATATGTATCTATCCATCTTTACACCTACACATATATAAGTGTGCCAAGGTGTGTGTGTATCTTTTAATTGGACAGCTAGGAGATGAGACTGGGAGTGGATCAGCTCGTTCTTCACCACAACTGGCCTTTGGGAGGGCGATCGTGGGAAAATCTCTGCAGGATTGGTTCTTCTAATGTTGCTTGGGTAATTGATGGAGCTCCTCCCTCATCTAGGCTTTTTTCTTATAGCTCTCCATTTTATGCCATCACCTTTGCTTTGCCATCAACTGCTGGTTCCCCTTCTGTAGTCTCCCATTGGAACATCCATTGTATTAAAATGAATTACAATTGTTGAGCTCTCTGTAGATCTCTTTGCTCATCTTAATGAAGAAGCTGAACTACAGTGTATCATTCATTGCAAATATCACAGCAATAGATTTTTTTGGGGGAAGAGGATACAAATATCCTTGCTACAACTCTAGGTTAATCTTCCTTACATATGTAGAGGGAGTCACACCATTTTTTACTCCAAATCTTTACACATTACTACCTAGAAAAATAAAGCAGACTCATTTGTCTAGCAATGAAGGCCTTCTACAACCTGACACTATGCTTTTTATTAATTTCTTATCTCATATTGTTTCCCACTAATTATGATATGTTAAAGCTAATCTAGGTCACTCACCACCCTCTGGATTTCTAGTTCTTTCTTGCCTCTATATCTTCTTTCTCTTTTTCCAACATCTCATTATCCAAAAGATAGCAGTTGACTTACTGTTATTTCTTACATGTCCCCCATGGCAGTGGGTGTTAAGAAGCATCAATAGCAATAGGAAGAGGGGTGGATTTGGATGAAAATCATCTCAGCTAAAATTGATAAAGAGCTTTCTAAGTGTCAGGTGTTATGCTAAGAAGTTTACAAAGTTTATCTCAATTAATCTAGGGAGATTGCTGCTTTTGGGGTTGTTTCTTACCTAGGATCACAAGTACCATTTAACTGTTCTGTTTTGGACTTTCTGAGTCATCTTCCTCCCATATTTGCCTACGGAGTTCTTCTTATTTTTTTGCAATGCAAATACCACCTCCTTTTTGAAATCTTTCTTGAGCTTTCAGTTCTGAATTTGCTACCCAGCCTTAATCACTGAATGGGTGTTACCTCAGTTAAACTGAGACCTCTTGAAGTCCTTAGCTGAGAAAGGCCATAGTCTCCCATTATATCCAGTCCATCTCCATTCATCCTGATCTATGTCTGTCTCTCTAGGGGAAAGTGAGGCAGGTGACCTTGCACAACCCTCCCTCACCTAAATCCAATTCACTTTCATATCTTGGCATCCCCTTCCTGAAATCATGGTCCTCTTTGAGAAGGAAGGACAAAAATAACAACAGTGAGATCCAAATCACTCTCTCATTGATTGACCAACAATAGGGCTTAGGTCAAGCCCCATGTGATCACTGTTTGGGCCCTGATGGCTCAGAGTGAATATAAATAGCAATAATTTATGTTTTGGCCAGAAACTCTCAGGATCTTGCCCTCCCAGATTTATTTCTTCCTCCTCCTCCTCCTCCTCCTCCTCCTCCTCCTCCTCCTCCTCCTCCTCCTCCTCCTCCTCCTCCTCCTCCTCCTCCTCCTCCTCCTCCTTCTCCTCCTCCTCCTTCTTGTTCTTCTTCTTCTTCTTGTTCTTGTTCTTCTTCTTGTTCTTCTTCTTGTTCTTGTTCTTCTTGTTCTTGTTCTTCTTGTTCTTGTTCTTCTTGTTCTTGTTCTTGTTCTTGTTCTTGTTCTTGTTCTTGTTCTTGTTCTTCTTGTTCTTCTTGTTCTTCTTGTTCTTCTTGTTCTTCTTCTTGTTCTTCTTCTTGTTCTTCTTCTTGTTCTTCTTCTTGTTCTTCTTCTTCTTCTTCTTCTTCTTCTTCTTCTTCTTCTTCTTCTTCTTCTTCTTCTTCTTCTTCTTCTTCTTCTTCTTCTTCTCCTCCTCCTCCTCCTCCTCCTCCTCCTCGTCCTTCTCCTTCTCCTCCTCCTCCTCCTCCTCGTCCTTCTCCTCGTCCTTCTCCTCGTCCTTCTCCTCGTCCTTCTCCTCCTCCTTCTCCTCCTCCTTCTCCTCCTCCTTCTCCTTCTCCTCCTCCTCCTCCTCCTCCTCCTCCTCCTCCTCCTTCTCCTCCTCCTCCTCCTCCTCCTCCTCCTCCTCCTCCTCTTCCTCCTCCTCCTCTTCCTCCTCCTCCTCCTCCTTCTCCTTCTTCTTTTTTGACTAAGTAAAAAAGGTTATTCTCTGCCTCTTCCATATCATGGTATCACATCCCGGATGTCACTGTCCTGTTTTGAGAAAAACAACAATAATTTGGAATGCCATGTTCCCCCCTGATATCACCTAATTCTTCTTCACACTTCTCTAGGGCAGTTATAAAGTATTATTTTGAATTATGTGGCATATATAGCTTATCTCCTTTTTTGCCCATAAGCTCCTTGAGTTCAGGGATTTTGTATTTTCTGAATATTATATGTCCTTTAGCACTGATCACAGTGGTATACATATGTAGTTATTTAATAAATGCTTGCTGAATTTAAATTATTGACTGTGGCCTACTCTCAAAGAAGAAAAGGAAAAACAAATGTCAAAAATACCAAGTTAATATGAGTTTCTAGATTTGTGAACTCATAAGAAGTAAATGCTTAAGATTTGGCAAAAAAGTATAAATAATAATGTATTTTCTGAGGTTTTAAAATCAATTTAGAGCTTAACACAGCTACTTATTGTTTCTATTATTGCTTTATTATATAGTCATTAAAATTTATGTAAAAGATTGGTGAGCTTTGAGCATTTATTTGAGCCCTCTGGAATTGTATATTTATTACTGATTTCTATAGAAAATAGCTATATAAACACTGTAGAAATGAAGCCAAATTATAAGATTTTTAATTTCCTGAAATATGAAATTGATAGAAATAGACTGCTTTTTTTCTTAAATTGGTAGAGGGTCAATCAAAGAAAATTTCTTTTTCCCCATTTAAAAGAAGTGAAAAGCATAGCTAAATCCCTATAATTATTTCCCATGTGTAGCTTTGGGTTTGATCCAATTGAGTAGTATGTAGAGTTTAGTTGTGAGCCTTTTTGATGAATGTCCATCAACGTAGAAATGTTTTTCACTTGATTTAAATCATACTGTTCTTACAGAGTGATACTTAATAAAGCACATGGGCTTTGAACAAGTTTAGTACAATTTCTTATAAACTTTTATTCAAACAGCTATATCCTGATGTAGCAATGGGGACTGGGCCTATGATTTCATTGGCAGAGAGAACCACCAACAGAGAAACGTTCCTCCATGGATATAGATCAACATCCTGATAATTTATAGTCTTAGAAAGTTGCCTGAGTAGATTAATGATTTACTCTTGGTCCCATAGTCAATATGTGTCAGAGGAGAGACTTCTAGGAAGGTCTTTCTGGTTTCTATGACAGCTGTCCACCATGCCAGATTTCATCTTATATGTTCTTCTACATGGAATTTTAATTTAACAGTATAAACACACCCCACACACTACATACACCCCCCATTCTACACATATCACGCACACACACATGCGTACACAGGAACAGATTTAATGTGTGATTTTCATTTCATTAATGACCTTTTACAGTAATGTACATAAAGTTGTTCCCTTATTTTTATTAGTTCTAGAAAAACTAATTATTTCCAAGAACCTCCATAACATCCCATCTGTGCTCACTCACTTAACTCCTACTCCCACTAATATGTTGGTCCCCAGAAGGAGGCTAACTGTTGCTCCCCCCAGGGTTTGATTGTGCCTTTTAATACCATCTGGGGCTTCCTCCACCAGTATTAATCAACTAGTTCACATAAATTAGTTGTTGTTTTTTAAATTTTTATTTTATTTTTAATTTGTGAAGTAAAACACGTGTTTTCATAACATTGTAGAGTTTCTTTAAAAATGCACACGAAACTGCAAATTTATTATTATTATATTATTATTATTATAGAATAATATAGAATTATGAGAAGAATTATGAGAAGAAAAAGGAAGGAAAGAAAATTTTTTAAATCCCCTAATGCAAGAGTAAACTCTCATTTCTATACCAATATAGTCCCTGAGGAAAGAAAGTCCAAACATAAGAGCACATGGTGACTCTAGACTTTGGAAGCCCATTTCTTTTGTTATAGAATCTTTGCAAAGTTTGCTTCGGGGCATTGCATGGATGAGACACCTTTTTGCTTCCTGGGCTGGCTTGCTGCTAGGCTAACTGGTCAGTCCACTGTGTAATTGAGTCAAGCAGATTGTTCCTCAGATATATTGAATTCTCACCATATTCAGCCATGAATACCAATGCTAGTTGTTGCTGAGAGGCTCCTAAGAGAATTAGCGTTGGTTTGACTCGATCTCTCTTACAATCACTTGGTCATACCTATTTCCAAATTCTCATTTGGCTAATATTATGAAAGAACAAATAAAAGAAAAATAATAGCACATATAAAAAGAGGATCAAGTAAATCACTCAACTAATCAATCAGTTACTTTATAATTTATTAGGCGATAAAATATTTATTGAATCAATGAATCCTTCCAAGCCTCTATCAGGGAAGATCAATCTAGAAGTCCTCTTTCTTCACTTTATGGACAAAATTTGGTACCAACTCTTCTTATTGGGACACCTTACTAAATCCCCCCTTCCATATAAATATATAAACATATTTATATTTATAAGTAAATATATTTATATGTATAAATAAACATATTTATATTTATAAGTAAATATATTTATATGTATAAGTAAATATATTTATATTTATAAGTAAATATATTTATATGTATAAGTAAATATATTTATATTTATAAGTAAATATATTTATATGTATAAGTAAATATATTTATATTTATAAGTAAATATATTTATATTTATAAGTAAATATATTTATATGTATAAGTAAATATATTTATATTTATAAGTAAATATATTTATATTTATAAGTAAATATATTTATATGTATAAGTAAATATATTTATATTTATAAGTAAATATATTTATATTTATAAGTAAATATATTTATATTTATAAGTAAATATATTTGTATTTATAAGTAAATATATTTATATTTATAAATAAATATATTTATATTTATAAGTAAATATATTTGTATTTATAAATAAATATATTTATATTTATAAATAAATATATTTATAAATAAAGTTCCTTGTTAGGCTGACCAATGATGACAGCTGATAGCCATGAGAAGAAACACATGAGTGGGGGCTTATTCACTAGATAGTATTAGAGAGACACCCTCCCCATTCCTCCAGATTCTCTTTAGATGGCTTCTAGACATGGTGTCTGAACTCTGAGGACCTGATCTGCTGGTGCAAATGCAACTTGGAAGACTAGATCTACAGTCTGGTTGGGAAATGGGGTTTTGCCACTGCCCCTTCCAAATCATCTGCTCACAGAGCCTTCTATGGAGAGTAACTAAAACTGTTGGGGAAAAGAAAAATCCTTTGCTTCACCTGAGTCTCCACTGGGTCCTTCTGAAACCCATCAAAAGCCATTCCACATAGTACTAGACCTGAGTCATCATGGTTCTTGCTCTAAGGACTTAGACCTGCTTGGCCAGCTACTCCCCACACCCATTTATATGTGAATTTTATTTCTCAGCATTTTTAGTCACCAGACACTAGCAAAAAGAGGGGAAAAGACAAATTGATCTGAGTCACGATTTTGCAGGTTTAGGCAGCTAAAGCTAAAACCCCCTTTCCATTGTAATTGGATGGATTGGTTCCACTCAATTGAGGGGCCTCCTTGACAGTAATCTAAACTTGCTTCTCTAAAGCTTAAAAACACTGAGACACCTGGGACAATTCTGAAAATGTTACAGACTCCAACAGAGGTTACTTTAGAATTTGATGCTATTAAGTTTTTCCTGCAGGCAATAGAAGGAGTTTGCTTGGGGCAAATTCTTGAAAGGAATTAGAAGTGTGAAAACACAATCCATCCATTTTGACACTTTAGGGAAAGAAATTGACAGGTCTGAAGAACTATCAGTTTGGTATTCACACTTAGTCGATTGTGCATCCAGGTGCATAAAGCACCCCTTGTGAGCTTTGAATTGTGAGAGGAAATTAAAGGGAGATGTTGAAAACAGCTTGAACCTCTAACCCTTGTAGCAATCGCGTCACTGAGGATGGCAGGAAAACACAGATGTCCCTTCCTGTCCCTTCCCCCTAAATCTTCCTTCCTCCAAAAAAAAGTGATTCTCTTTATTTTCATGCAAAGTGCATATGAAGAAGAAAAGATAGGTTTTTTTTTCAAATCTTGAAATCTTTTCATGGAAAAGAGAGACCAAACTTGTTCTCTGTTGCTTTATGGGGACCAGAATCAATAAGAAGAAATATAATCTTAAAGATACATCTGAAGGAGAAAAATTAGCTTCCATGAAGAGGAATAGTCCAAGGGGAAAGTTTCTTCTGATTTCACTGATGGAATAAGCTGTCCTGATAATCAGGGAGCTTCCCTTCACTGGAGGCAAAGAGTAAGTAAAGGGAATCAAGACTAACTAACACTCTGATAAAGGTACAGAGACGAGGGATGTCTTGATGGGAGAAATGTAGAATAAATTTGGAATCAAGGCCTAAGGTTCAAATTCCACCCTAGATATTTTAGTCTACCTCTGGAAAAATCACGTAATCTGTTTGTGCCTCAGTCTTTTTATCAGAAAAAAAGAGAGAGATTGGACTGGCTTCCTTCTCTCGTCCCTTGTAGCTTTCATCTTATCCTCCCATGAATGCAAAGCTATGAAAACACAACAGTCTTTTCTAACTTTATACTGTAATGGTTCCTTGTCAGGGCAAAAACTAAAGCTCTAACTGGGCTAAGATAGTAAAGTACAAATGCATTATTATTTTTTTTTGCCAAATCCCTAAAAGGGACAGTTTGTTTTCTAAATTATAAATAAGAATAAACAATGTCAAAATGTGTTTCTAAAAAGTCTTATAATTTTCCAATAACTTTAGGATTTGGGGCATAGCAAGAATTCCTTTTATTAGTTACTTTTCAGAGGGAATTCTTCCCCTATCACAGATATACCTCAGCAAGCTTCCCCCTTTGGGAAATGCAGAGTACTATATTTCAATCTATTTCATGGAGTTTAAATTCCATTTTTGAGATTTTAGGTTTTTGGCAACAAAGCTGTCTTAAAGACAGCTTATAGTTTTGGAACAACCAACAACATTCATAGAGAAATTCTGCACTCAGACAAAGCTGAGTGGTAGGGAAGCAGTTCAGCTCTGGAATTTCATCCTTGTTTGAAGACAGGGCTCCTTGAGCTACCCATCTCTTTTTCAGGCCCCTTCTCCCCATAGCTCAATTCTAGAGTTTGCTTCTTTCTAATAATAATAGGGGACAACAAAGTGTTTCCTTCTCAACTCGGCAAGGCAGTGTTCCAAGGAGCCTTGAAGCATTGCAGTGACTCTAGAGTTAGGAGGACTCTAAGTCAAGTTCACCTGCAGACATTAACTCTGTGATTCTGGGCTAGATACCTAACCCCAGTTTGTCTCAATTTCATTGACCATAAAACAAAGATAATATCAGCATCTATTTCACAAGGATGCTGTGGGGAGCGAATGTGATAATATTTGTAATATGCTAGGCATAGTGCATGGCACTCATAGTAAACATTAATAAATCCCCCCTCTCCACCCTCCTTCCCTTCTTCCTTCCTTCCTCCCTTTCTTTCCTCCCTCCCTCCCTTCCTCCTTTCCTCTTTCCCTTCTTTCCTTTCCTCCCTCCCCCTTCCTCCTTTCCTCTTTCTCTTCTTTCCTTTCCTCCCTCCTTCCCTCCTTCCTTCCCTCCCTCCCTCTTTCCTTCCTTCCCTCCCTCCTTCTTTCCTTCCTTCCCTCCCTCCTTCCTTCCTCCCTCCCTTCCCTCCCTCCTTCCTTCCTCCCTTCCTTCCTCCCTCCCTTCTTTCCTTCCTTCCTTCCTTCCTTTTTTCCTTCCCTTCATCTTTCCTCCCTCCCTCCATCCCTCCTTCCTTCCTTCCCTCTTTCCTTCCCTCCCTCCCTCCCTCCTTCCTTCCTTCCCTCTTTCCTTCCCTCCCTCCCTCCCTCCTTCCTTCCTTCCCTCTTTCCTTCCCTCCCTCCCTCTTTCCTTCCTTCCCTCCCTCCTTCTTTCCTTCCTTCCCTCCCTCCTTCCTTCCTCCCTCCCTTCCTCCCTCCCTTCCTTCCTTCCTTCCTTCCTTTTTTCCTTCCCTTCATCTTTCCTCCCTCCCTCCATCCCTCCTTCCTTCCTTCCCTCTTTCCTTCCCTCCCTCCCTCCCTCCCTCCTTCCTTCCTTCCCTCTTTCCTTCCCTCCCTCCCTCCTTCCTTCCTTCCCTCTTTCCTTCCCTCCCTCCCTCCTTCCTTCCTTCCTTCCCTCCCTCCTTCCTTCCTCCCTCCCTTCTTTCCTTCCTTTTTTCCTTCCCTCCCTCTTTCCTTCTTCCCTCCCTCCTTCCTTCCCGCCTTCCTTCCTTCTCTCCTTCCTTCCTTCCCTCCTTCCTTCCTTCCTTCCTTCCTTCCTTCCTTCCTTCCTTCCTTCCTTCCTTCCTTCCTTCCTTCCTTCCTTCCTTCCTTCCTTCCTTCCTTCCTTCCTTCCTTCCCTCCCTCCTTCCCTCCTTCCTTCCCTCCTTCCTTCCTTCCCTCCTTCCTTCCTTCTTTCTTTCCTTCCTTCCTTCCTTCCTTCCTTTTTCTTCCTTTCTTTTTTTCTTCTTTTATATATTATATATTATATTCTTTTATATATATATATTATATTTATTATTATATTTATTATATATTATTATATTATATATATATTATATTTTATATATATATTATATATATATATTCTTTTATATATTATATATTATATATAAGAGATTAAATGACTTTCCCAAGGTCCCAGTTTTTTATTGTCAGCAGTAGGCCTCAGTCATTTACTGTGTGACCCTGTACTTTATACTTTACACTTTATACTGTGTGCCTCAGTTTCCTCATATGTAAAATGAACTGGAGAAGGAAAGGACAAACCACTCCAGTATCTTTGCCAAGATAATCCCAAATGATATCAGAAAGAGCCAGATATGATGAGAAATCACACAAGAATAATATACAGCAATAAAAATTTGCAAAATGCTCTATTTATATATTTATTGATATAGGGATTCCCAAATAAGAAAATTTTCTTTTGCAATCATTGTTACCATGGAAACGGGATTTGATAAACCTAAATTATACTTTACTAATATTTTTTAAATGGAAATAGAAATCCAGAGATTCCTATCAATTTCCTCAAAGTGTTTTCTTTTAAAATTTGAATCAGATGTAATTTCACTCTTTAAGTACATCTTGTACAGTTGTGTTAAACTGTAACTGTAAGGGAAAGAGTCTTTTCCTCCATTTGCATGAAAACTCTAAGATCTCCAATCAATTACAGTAAAGAGAATTCTATTTTAGCTTCTTTGTGGTGAATAGATTTGTTTGCAGATCTTGATTTTTCCACTAGATGGCGCTGCAGTGGACAGTGTCAGGCCTGGAGTCAGGAAGGCTCATCATTGTGAGTTCAAATTTGACCTCAGAAACTTACTAGCCGTGTGATACTGGGCAAGCCATTTAACCTTATTCACCTCAGTTTTCTCATCTGTAAAATGAGTTGAAAAATGAAATGGCCAACCACTCTAGCATTTTTGTCAAGAAAAACCCAAATAAGGGCACAAAGAGTCAGACAAGACGGAAATGACTAATGGTCGGTCATCTTTTAGCACTATCCTTCCTAACAAAGTTATCAAAGAAAGGAAGAGACAAGGTTCTCCTAATCAAAACATGGACAAAAGAATTGTGTTCCCAAGATTTCTTCATTTTAAACTTTAGGAAATAGAGAAAGTGATTGAGTACATCAAAGTTGTACATTTAGGCTCCATTGCTAATTGTTCATTTAATCGATTTTCTCAAAAAGAATCCAATATTCTCTCTAATGAAGTTGCTTGATTAGGTCACTTCAATAAGGTGGAAAACACAAATGCCACAGAACATTGTCCCGGCTACACTCTAATACTTATGAAAATAGACTAGATGCTTCACATCGAGTTTTCATAAAATATTTATGACCATATGATTCTTTCCTGTGAATAAAAAATGTGTGAAGTATGCAAATAGGTCAGGGTAAGGGGAGGGAAGAAAAAAGGAGGGGACTGATTTTTATTAAACATCCTCTTCAAAAAGAAATCCTTGAATTTCCTGGATGATTTAGCCTAGACATTATTATAGGTATCATACTTGGGAAGTTAAGTTTAAACTCATTGCTCAATGGGGGTTTTAAGAGTAAAATTGAAGCTAACGGAATATGTTGTTTTTATTATGATTTAGCACTTTTAGCCAAAGATGGGATGCTTTGGGAACATTTAAAGAAATTTCATGAAACCCAACTGTTGATTGTACGATAGCCTCCAAATCTATTTTTATATCCCCTTTGCCATGGGATCTAGTTATTCCAATAAAAAGGATTGACTAAAATGAAGGAAACAAAATACTTATCCGGCTCTTGCTTATTAAGGCCACTGCCATGCCTATAAATTCAAATTTTCTGTATGAGAGAAGGTAAGGAGACTCGAGATTGATACTTGTGAACCCAGATGACATTGGTCTCTAGAGGCATCTGATTCCCGTAGAGCTGACATTCAGCCAAGAGGATTCTTTTTCTATCATAGTTTAGCCGTACCCTGGGGAAAGATACTTACACATGCTAGATCACCCCCCAAACTTCCTTTCTGAGTGAGACCTGTAAATCATTTTTATTCATGGCTTAGAAGATGAGGCACCGAACTGCCGAGTGAGATTTTTATTCACAGAAAAGAAAATGTCAGTCTCCGCTTACATATTTTCTTACTGAAAATAGTGGTTTGCTTGAAAATGTCATCCCCTTCACATTGCTCCAAGCTCTGTATCCTGAGATTATGAACTTGAAGGTTTGGCTGTTTTGTCATTGATATCTCATTAAACTGAGAAACAAAAGAGAAAATAAAGTGATTTGATGAAATAAGCATTGGCCTTTGGCAATTTCATTTTTAGGAAATTGAATGAAATCAAAAATTTGAAATCAAGATAATTATTGAGTATAATTTTATATTCTAAAAAGATCTGTGTAAAGTCTATTAAGAGCTGGTCTCAAAGCCAGTATGTCCTGCCTTCATTTCTGGCTTCTTACTGACCCTCTGCAAGACACTTTCAAGGCAAATTGCTAAGGCTTTAAGTTAAATAACAGTTTCCTATCAGAATTAGTGGAGGGTTACCCCTAATCTTGGAGTTCCCTAAGCAGAAAAAAAAACCAGACTTTTCCCTTCTTCTTCCCTCTTTCTTCCTTTTCTCCCTTTCTTCCCATTCCCTCCCTTCCTCTCCTCTCCTCTTCTCCCTTTTCTCATCCAATCCAATCATTTATTCTTCTACTTATGCTTATATCAATATGTGTTTCTTTAAACACATGAATATTACATACACATACAAACACACGCAAAGTAAAGTAGTTATAAGGCTAAATTAATTGAAAGATTTTTGTCCTTTATGGAAAGCATTCCCTAATTTGGGAATTCCCTATTCCAGGAGATCCAGACTCTTTCCTCTTTTATCCCCAAGGAATTGAAAACACAATAGTTAAGCTTTCTAATGAAATGAGATAACATATTGAAAACATTTAAAAACACTGTATATAAGGTAAAATACCATTGTATTTTGCTTCCTCTCAGTTATTCAGAATAATCTTTCATCTTCCATCAATACACTTCTTTTGAATACTTTGTTCCTATCCTTTCCTCCTCACTAATGGGAATATACTCCTCTATTACTTATGTATCTTGGACCAGAGACCCTTAGCAGGCTATTTTAAACATTGCACCAAGATTCTTTAGTTAGTGCAAGTTTATGGGCAAGGTGTGAAGTTATTTTATTCACTATCTCAGAGAAGCTGAGTTTCTTTCTCCTTATATCCTTCCCATGGATGACAACCGAGAACAGCATTTGTGTCAACACTTGGGAAGAATCTGTTAAACAAAGAATCAAATGCAAAAAGCATGGGACTAGAAGCACTGATGTAAGACTGGAAGGGACCTCAGAGGCCATCCAGGCCAACCTCTTTGTTTTAGAGATGAGGAAACAGAGATTCAAGGAGAGTCACTGGCAGGATTCAAAGCCAAATGCTCCAATTCCCAAGTGAGGGATCCTCTCTGTCCCTAAGCTATAGCAGAACAAGTCCTAGAAAATTTGAGGAAAGCCAATAATAGATGGAAGGACCTTGTTAGATAGAGGCTGGTGGGAAAGGAACATGGTAAGACAATGAGGATAATAACTAACAAGGACAGGAAGAAGATGAATTAAGTCTGAACCAGCATGAGAGGAGAGGGGAAAACAGAAAGGAGATTTGAGCCAGTTTCCTACATCGGAACTCACGGTCAACAATTGGACACTGATTTTATTTGTATTATAACTAGTCACAGGAACAAGTAGCATCCTATATGAGCCAATATGGAGGAAGTGCCATCCACATCTACCTAATGGACAGGAAGTCTTCAATGGATATAAAATCTTGTTCAAGAGCCCCTGATACACAAAGAATGAGCTCCTGGCTCAGGGACCAGGGGGCTATTTGCCAGAACAAATCATCCCAGAAATAAACAAGATCCAGACACAATCACAAAGAGAATTGAGAATGCCAATTCCAGCAACTAGGAACAGCAAGGAGGATTGTCAACAACTCTGCTGAGAGTGGCTATGTTTATGTTTCTGCCAATGAGAAGTAACAGCTTCGTGTCCATAAAATGTAAATTGTCATACTTCAGGGAAAGATTAAGAGGTTGAATGAGCTCCATTTTATTTACAAGGTTTTTGCAGTGTTGTGCTGGAATCAGGGAGTCAGTTGTTAAATTTTCAATGAGAATATTTACACTTTAGAAATCAGTAAATTTGCAGATTGAGGCTTTATTTTTTTTATTTTATTTTGTTGATTTTTAATTTATTATTTTGTTGATTGTCTCGACTTAACAAAGTTTTGGAGAAAATGTTAATGTAGCAGATTAAATTCAAAAGTGTATCATTTTTCAAAAGTCTGTTGTTAAATATTTACCAGTGTGGGCTCTCTGGTTATCAAAATAATGAGGACTTTCCTCAGAGAGTGGGAAGACACTCAAAAACAGAAAAATGAAACAACATAAGAAAAATGGTCTTAAACAAGTAATAGAATATCTTTACTTTTCAGAGGGCAGAAGATTAAAGGATGTGATAGAGAGAAGGGAAATTAAAAGAACTAGTCATTTTTAATATGTAGAAGTTATGCATTTCTTCTTGTAAAATGACCCATCTAAGGAAAAAGCAGCTTCTTCTGTTCCGAGGACCAATACATTTCTCCAACATGAAAATAAGAGAATTCAGGGAAGCTACTAGAGATAGTTATATCTCTACTGAGTTTCAAAAATAAGAGGTGTGATTTATTCTCTGAGAGTCTATTAGAGATTCAGTGGAAGGACTTTTGAGATCTGTCATATGTGGTGACATTTCTGGTGATTGGGACAATTATTACCAAAGAGTATATAAGAAACAGGATCTGAGAAATAAACTTTATCACTTGATTGTTTCTTTATTAACATAATAGTCACCTATATAAAGCTACCCTGTGTGCAGGATTGTGTTGGTCTTCAATGACTTAAAAGTAGAATTTATTGGAAGCCCCTCAGTTGAGGAATGGCTGAATAAGTTGAATTATATGAATAAGATTCCAATACTAATCAAATATAATTGTTCTGTAAGAAATGATAACCAGGCTGATTTCAGAAAAGTTTGGATAGATGTACAAGAACTGATGCTAAGTAAAGTGAGTAGAACCAAGAGAACACTGTACACAGTAACAACAATATTATGTGATTATCAATTCTGATGAATTTGGTTCTTTTCAAAACTGAGATGATTCAAGGTGATTCCAACAGATTTGTGATAGAAAGTGCCATCCACATCCAGAAAGAACTAGGAAAATTGTATCTGGATCAAAGTATAGTATTTTTACTTTTTTGTTGTTGTTTGTTTGCTTGTTTTTTTTTTTTTTTTTGCTCATTTTTCCCCCTTTTGATCTGATTTTTTTCTGTGTAGCATGAGAAATAAGGAAATGTTTTTAGAATAACTGCATACATTTAATCTATATCAGATTGTTTGCTATCTTGGGAGGGGAGAAGGAGGGAGAGAAGTGAGAAAAATTTGGAACATAAGATTTTGTGAAAGTGAATGTTGAAAAGGATCTTTGTATGTATTTGTAAAAATAAAATACCATTTACCAAAAATATAACTCACATGCCCCTATTGATGTGATCCCTTTGAAGATGATCAATTAAAAACAAAGGCATTTAATAACATAATATAGAAAGGAAAAGGGGAAATTAAGCAATAAGGTATTTCCCCCTAAATTTGCATCACTCTTGCCAAAATATGAATTCCTTCTGTGGGTATGTCTAGAGAACACATGTGGAAAAGCATAACCATAGACAATACATCTGCCCAGGGTATACATATGCAGGAGCATCTTCTGCTTCTGTCATCTCCCTTCGGTCTCACAAGTGAGTAATCTTTGTTTTTATGTTCCCCATTAGAAACTGCTTCCCTTTTTTGTGCTCACTGTGAATCATTACACCTCTAGGAATGGGACTGCCAAGTTCTTCCCTGCTTTGGCTCTCTGGCCTCTGCCAGAAGTACTTGATTAAGGTGGTACCTATTCTCCACAAAAGGAACAGTGGTCGCCATTATGTTTCTTTTAGCTCAGAGCCCAGACATAGGTAAGTTTCAGCTCTTTTGAGATGCTTCAGATATTCAATATAAGATTAAGAAAAGACCATTCCATAGTTGCTTCCTGCCTTTAGGTAGAGGGAGATTGATGTGATCCCATTATATTAACTTGAAGTTGAAGTTATATATTATACATTAAATATTGTGTATATCTATAATGTATTATATACATGAATTATATATTAACTGCGACTGGCTTCTTAGTCCAGAAAGTACCTTAGTTTCTATGGACCAAGCTCTTTTGGGTCAAAGATCAACAAGACAACAATGGAGAGTTGGAAGATATTTAATCTGTCTTGGTGCTCCCCAGCAGTGATGTACAACACACACACACACACACACACACACGTAACATACATCCCTTGTAGGTGCCCACAAGGAATTCTTTTGTTCTTTTTATTTTTTTAAGTCCAACAAATATTGACCATTCTGTTGTAAAAAATATTGTTTTTATTCTTTGAAAAAAAAATGAAAATAAAAAATGAGTGTCAATTAAACTTGGTTTGTATGGATAGAGAAAACAAATAAAAAATTAGAAAAGTTTACGTTTTAAAAGTATGATCCTTTGATTATTGTACTTAAGGTCTTGCCCTGGCTCTTTTCGGCAAGGCTGCATTCTGGTCTGAACACTAGAAAACAAGGGGACGGAAGAGTCAAAGGGACAAAAAGCTCTCATTTGTTTTTCCCTGATTGGCAGCTGCCCAGAGTCCCCAGCTTGGATGAAGGGTTGTGGGTACTATGAAGGAGGAAGGCAAATGGCTTCTTTGACCACAACAGGAAATAGGATTGACCAAGTAGAAGCAAACAGTGTGCAAACAAAGCAGTGCTGGGGAGAGAACATGGTAGAGGGCCCCCAAACTTCCAGATGACTCAGTAACTAGACAGACTCTCTTAGACTTGAGGAAACCATGGAAAGGAAGTGATGGAGAAGCAAAGGGAAGCAGAAATAATGACACAGCAGTTGCAGGAGGTGCCCAGAGCCTGGGAGTGTCACCCGACCCCCAACAGATGAAAATCCCATGATGGTGGGAGGGTTGTGAGCACATTATTCAAATGGTAATAAGGAAGATGAATTGGAAGGTTGGCAAGGTTTTTACTAGGAACCTTAATAGTTGGTTATTCTCTAGTTGACAAAAAGCAATGAGCGCCTGAAGTAGACAGAATGAGTATTAGCATAGGCGGAGGAGCAGGTTTTAGGGAGGAAGGGATGATAAATTTGACTTTGGATGTGTTGAGTTTGAGATATGGCAGGATAATCTGGAACAGAAGTCCAGCAGGAGATAGGAAATGGCAGTGTGGAAGGGAAAGTTGGCAGGTACTAAAGGAGTCCAGAGAAGTCATATCAGAATAGAAGTGATACCTGAAATCAGGCAAATGGAAAATGTGGAGAATGGAGGAAGGGAGAGAGAGGGAGAGGGAGAGAGAGGGAGACAAAGACAGAGAGATATTGTGACAGTTTCTTGAGGAATGCCTACATTTCAAAGGTGAGGCAAAAGGAAGCAGTCAGAAAGGCAAGTTCAGTGTCAAGGAGTCACTGGAGGCACACCATCAAGGAGATGCTGATCCCAATGCCAAGTTCGGCCAAGAGATTGAGCAGGATGAAGCCTGAAATGACATATATGAAATCTTTGGTGCTTTCAAGATCAGATAGGTACAATATAAATTTCTAAGCAATTTTTTGGCTAATTAGGGGCAAATAGCAAGTCTGCACCAAGGTGATTATATCATGATAAAAATTCAAAAGGTTATTTATACTCTATTGACTCTTCAGTCAATTAAATTTCATCTCTTAAAACAAAACTGGCTATTGCCACTGGTGCTGATTTTTTTTTCTCTTTGTAACATTTTATTTTACTAGACATATTTATCATTGGATTATGGAGAAAGATTAATTCCCCATAAAGATATATTAAAATCCAACATCTAATCTTCTGTCACTTTTCTCTCTTAATTAGTGTGTTAATACCTTTTGCATTCTGCTCTGTTCATTTGGGGGGCTTTTCCAAAGAGCCTTGATCCACACAAGTACCCCAAGGCTGCTTGATTCATCAAAAGAAGGGTCCATCTCTCTGAAGCCTTAAATTGCCTTATTGTGTGGGCCTGTGATGAATTTTCAAAGTCTTTTCCCTAGGAAGCACAGCACCAGTTCCTTCTTCCTTCCCATCATTGTGTTGTTGTTGTTGTTGTTGTTTTTTACTTCCTGTTTGAAGGATTACATTGTCTTTGTGGGGATCCATTAAGAAATATGACAATCTTCTTCAAATATGAGAAAGGAAAATAAGTGATGAGAAAATTAGAGTCTTCACCAAAAAAATCAAGTATGGCAAAAAGAAAAAAAAAATATTATGGCCAGCACCAATTTGTCTCTTGATGCAAATCTTAGGTTTAGAGATGAAAGTGATCATTTATCACTGGGCAGCTGTAAATTTAAGAAATAATAATTGTATTTTGATAAAATTGATCTCCTTTGTAATTATGTATGTTATATTTTAAGCCTTTAAAATTATTATTCTAAGGGAGGGTCCTAAGGCTTTTTTCAAGGCTTCCAAAAGGGTCCAGCATAGCAAAAGGTCAAGAGCCCCTGATGTGGACCAACATTCCTTAGCCATTTCACTTTTTTAAATGAGGAAAAGGATCCCTGAGAAGTAGAGCCCGTTATTCTAGGTCATAGAGTTAGATATGGGATGGAGCTTAGAAATCATTATTCATTTGATGCAAGATGAGACTGAGGTCCAGGGCAGTTAAGCCATTTACCCCAAATCATCTGGATAGCAAGCAATAAATCTGGAATGTAAACTCCAAATTTAATCTTCTACATTGGCAAGATTTTTCTTTTACCAAGGACTGAAAATTGAAATCAAAGAATGAAGTAGCTATTATTTGCTAACTTGGAATTTTCTTACAATCTCAAAAGAAATGAGTTATGAGTAAAAAAGGAGAATTTCTATCAGCTATTTCTGCTTTCCTTATAGCTGGGGTCTGTTTCTAAGATTCCACGTTTGTGCAGCCTTAAGGATCAAGACACTAAATACATCAAAATATTTTAATTCAGTGAAAAGCTGCATTTCAGCAGTTGTTGAGCAGTTATCTTTTCAAAATGGTAGAGGCCATTACCAAAGGAAGTTAGTAGCCATTATCATGATATTATGAACAAGATCAGATTAATGGAATAGATGATGGAATTAGATCATGCTCAGTCTATTCATCCTTATGTTTCTAGATATAAGTATAACTTTGATTTTGGCTTAGCCTGAGAAATCTAAGTTCTTAATTTCTACTTCTTAAAAAAAAACGGGAATTGGAACCCAATTTCAGCAAGAAAAATTCTAATTAGGAAACCGAAAATGCTTGTGACTGTGATCCCCAAAGTGAATGACAAAAATAGGAGGAAGAAAAGGAACTTAAAAATTTGGGGCATGAATAGGATTCCCTTCTGCTTCCCTCCTTATACCAGGTCAGAAAAGAAAATTATAATGGAAGGTCACAGCCAGAAAAGTTTTAGCATTACTGAAAGCTTGTGTGATATATTTGGACTTTTCAGGCCTGAGATTATTTGGGGGGCTTTTTCATAGAAGAATTTGTGTGAGGTTACATGTAACAGCAGCAACTAAAAATAGAAGAAAAAAATTCAGAAACTTCAGTCATTTTTTGGTAATTCAATATATGGATAATAATTTTAGAGTTCCCAAGTTCCTCAGAGATCACCTAGTCCTCCCTTCTGGGTCTATAAGTGGGAACACCAAGTTTCTGGAGAAAAGTATAATCATCTTGGTCTCCAAAGCCATTGCTTGTTCCAGTGAACTGCCTTCTTCTTGCTGTAATTTTTATTTCAGCCTCCTGGAACACTCTGGTTTATTTAAAATTGACCCATCTGAAATGCTACAAAGGATAAAATTGATTTTTGGGGAAAGATTATGATCTTGTTTTCTGAAGAAAGGCTTTTGATTTACACTATCTTTTATAGAAATTCTGAAGATATTCTCTGGTGAAACTGTTCCTATAATAAAAAAACTTGAAGGGCAAAGTTGAAATATGGCCCTTTTTGGTCAAAATTGAATGGCTCCACTCCTTTAGAGGGTATATGAAATGGATCACTGCCATCAATGTGATCTTTCCAGTGAGCAAATTTGAATCAACAAGTATTTATTAAGCCCTGAGTATGTATCAGGCATTGTGCTAAGCATTTGATATACCAAGAAAGGGATAAACTGTTCCTAATCTCAAAGAAATCACATTCTCATGGAGAAGACAGCATAAAATATATACATACCGTGTTTCCCCGATAATAAGACCTATCCTGAAAATAAGACACCCACATACTCTTTAATATTCCGCTAAAATAAGCCCTCCCCCGAAAATAAGCCCTATCGAACTTACTATGAAAACGGTCATCATGGTGATCCCCTGCGCTATATGCTGCGTAGAGGTACCTTCAGTAAGCAGCGCCGCCCTCCCCTCCCGGGTGAAACGCACGTCGCGCTCCGAGCTGCATCCAATCAGAGCTGCAGCAGTGAGCGCGTCATCCTCTTCTTCCCTGGTGATTTGCTTGCTGGCGCTACTGAGAGCAGCGCCGCGGAGTAGAGCTGAGACAGGACCATCTAAAAACTCGGTAAGTTCAGTAAGCGATGGAGAATAAAATAAGCACTCAGGGGGCATGATGGAGGCTAAAAGGGGCATGATGGAGGCTAAAATGGGCATGATGGAGGATAAAAGGGGCATGATGGAGGATAAAATAAGCCCTCCCCTGAAAATAAGCCCTCTGGTGTTTTTTAGTCCCAAAAAAATAATAAGACAGTGTCTTATTATCGGGGAAACACGGTATATATGTACACACATATCTTTTATGTATATATAAAGGATATATGTAGGATAAATATGGATAATCTCAGAGTGAAGACACTAGCATTTTGGAAGGCTGGAAGAAGCAAGATTTTAGGTGAGACTTGAAGGAAGTCAGAGAAGACAGTGGGGAAAGAAAATTAGAAAGATGTCATTCTAGAAAGGGAGGATCAGCCCCCAAAAAATGCACAGAGGAGATGGAAAGTCTTTTGCCAGAAATGCCAAGGTTATTGGATTATAGAGAATCTGTAGAGGGTAAAGGAATAAAAGGACTGGAGAGTGGGAAGGGATTAGATTATGAAGAGTCATAAAGTCTAAGGTAATAGGGAACCATTGGAGTTAATCAAGAAAGGGTCAGACCTGTTTTTTTAAGGACATTTTCTTGGGTTACTGATTAGAGGATGTACTAGAATAGGAAGAAGCTTGAAGCAGAAGAACAAAAGGATGCTATTGTAACTGCGTGAATGAGAGTCTGCATAAAGATTGTCTATGAATATTGTTGAGAGGTTGGTGTTGACAGAACTTGGCAACCAACTGGATATGGGGAAGTGAGACAGAGTGAGAAGGTCTGGGTGACCCGGAGGTTTCAGGCTTGGATGACATGAATTATTGTTGATCTATCAACAGGAAGAGGGACATTTCAAAGAGAAGACAAATTCACGGCAAGTTCCATGGGACGTGTTCTTGGTCATCAGTCCCTGACCAAGAAGGTGAAAGGTGAAAGATTGTAGAGACTTTGAAAATCAGGCAGATGCAGTTGTAGACCCATGTTCTCTATACTACAACCATAGCCATTCTTCAACTAGATTTTTCCAAGCTTGGGACCTCAGAGATCAATTAAAAGTCCTACTATAGGAATTGTTCAGCTACAGAAACCATCAAGACTCTGTAAAGAAATGTGCTTTCATAAATGACCCATTTTCTTTCTGTAGACAAGTTATTCTGCTTGGTGAAGGTCATTTCCTCATGTAACCATATCCTGTATGGAGAAAATTTAAAAGGAAAAAGAGAGAAGCTGAGGTACAAAGAAGAATAGACATGGTTTAATAGAGTTATAGACAAGGCAGAAGTGCAAAAACACTTAGGGACCCAAGAATCATCAATTTTGAGCTGGAAAAAATCTTAGCAATAAATAGTCTGAACATTCATTTTACAGAAGAGAAAACTCAGATTTTGGAAAAGTAAGATGTCACACAGTAAATCAAAGACCTAGGATTTGAACCCATATCCTTGAACTTCCAAATCTAACAAATTTCTTTAAAAATAAATACATTATTTATTTTTAACATCCACTTAAATATACTTCTAATTTTTTTCCTTCCCATTTTTCCCCATCCATTGAGATTTACCATTTCATTTTTTAACCTTGCTTCTTTTGACATTGCTGCCTCTTCCCTTCCTGCTCCCTTACAGAATTAGAGCTCCTCCCTGCATTCTATAAGTTGTTTCATGGTCAATGTGTTAGAAAAAGTGCACATCATCAAAATTAATGTTTTGTTATAAAGAATCGTATTCAGAAAGGTGTATTTAAGGTGTATTTTCAGCAATTTCCAGCCAAAAGTCACAATTTTTGGTGGTCAGGGGAAATTAGCTACTATTTCAATGTATCAGCATTTACATTTTTGACTTTGGCTCTATTTTCTAGGAACATTACCCCTATGAAAATGAAGAATGTGTATGCTATCATATCTGATGCTCCCACAATCCTAAGTGGCATGTACAATTAATATTCCCATTTTTTTTTTAGATTATGAAACTGAGCATTAGTTACTTGCCTTTAAGGTAGGATTTGGTCTTATATCTTCCTGGCTCTGCTACCATCACTCTATTCATTGAGCCACTTACCTACATCCATTTCAATGGCCTACCCATAGAACTTACCCATCAGTATAGGTACTTTAAACAGATACTACAAGTGGACATGGGTTAATCCCAGAATTGATAGAAGGAGAACAGACATTTTAGTCTTTGAGTACCTGCAGTTCTAATAATGACTTCACAGAAAATGAATTTCATTTTTTTGCTAAATCCCAATATGCTTTTAAATTTTGACAGTATTAAAAAATATTGAAGTTGAAAGTCATCCAAGGGGGTAAGATTGCACAATGGGTGTGAGCAAATTGTAAAACATTACTAAGGTAATATTCTTCATAAGAATGTCATCAGAAGGATATATGAATAAAAAGAAAAAAAAAAGATGAACTTGATGTGTTAAAATTGAAGCCAGAATACTTGAGTTTCAATCTGACTTTTCTTATTTACTTTAAGTAAGTTATGTCAGTTGGTTTCCTTATTTATGAAGTAAAGAAGTAGGACCAGAGGACCCTGGTTCCTATTCAGTTTAAATAAATAAAAAAAAACAATGTGGAAAGAATGAGGGATGATGGAGAAACAGGTCACGTTGCCTTATATTTAGGGTCAAGCAAAGCAGAGGTGTTCTCCTTTTTACCCCCCCCATAACATATTGTTAGAACTTCATCTTGTGTAATCATAGATAGAGGAGGGTAACCCAAGGTTTGCATAGATAGCTTGGAAGGAATCTCTACATCATGGATCCATTGGAATCTTGACGTAGAGACAATGAGAATACACTTAATTCTAAACAAAGACATTAGGGAAAAATAACTGGAATCTTGCCTCCCAGGATTATGGGGCTCTATCAAAGACTATGAAATTCTCTTCTATGCCATGTTAAGGTTGTCTTAATGTTGCGAGGCTGTGGACGGAAGTTCACATAGCTTAATTTTACCTTGTAGTTTCAAAAACCAAGCTGTGACCTGCATCAGATCCAAAGATGAAGCTTGTTCTTTTGAAAAGAATTAAGATCCAGTGGAGAGTTAGCTGATAAATACAAAAGATTTGCTTAAACAAGTAAAGCACTTATAGGGCAAAATTACTTGTAAGATTTTTATCCTTTATATTTAATATTCATGAATGCTGATCCATGCAAGAGTTCTCTTAGGAGACTTAAAAAAATACTAATTAAATGAGAATGGGGATATTGTAACTGCGGTAGCTATTTTCTGACAGATTATATTGTAAAGAAGGTTACCTGGAGCGAATGTTCTTACGCCTACTCAGCACGAGAGCAAGAGCCAGCTCTTTTCCCAGAGATTCGGGCTCTGATGAACATATCTTCTAAAGCCTATCAGCACCCTGGCCTGGTTAAGGACAGTCCTGCCCATCTTAACTTGGAAAGTGTAGGTTTTCACTGCAAAAGGACCATGGGAGCAGCCTGGACCCTAGAGCCAGGCTTTGGAAGTTGGCAGAAGTAAGGACAGTTATTTTCCTTTCTGTTTTCAACCTCTACAAATCATATTCTTTTCCTTTTTCTAATTTAATTGCTCTTGTATTATAAATTATTCTTCACTCGGGGAATTTGACTACTCATTACTATTTTTGGATGCATTTAAAACAGTGAATTCACTCGTGTGTATATGTATTTACACGATTAATATCTCTGTTATTGGTTATTCCACTAGATACCCATATGTCCAGTGATTCCAAGTTTGAGGTTGAGATTTGTCAGAGAAGGCAAGATAGCAAAGCATGCTGGACATGCGACTAACCTTGTAAAAAAGGAAAAATTAGATTCAAGTGCTCCATCAGTTCTGCATACTGACCAAGGAACTCTGGGAAAGTGACTTTATTTCTCAGTAGCCCTCCATTCCCAAACACTGTAAGACTTAAGTGCACAATGAGATGTTTTAAACCAGTTCCACTTATTCAGTGATGAAGAGAGCCATCTACACCCAGAGAGAGGACTGTGGGAACTGAGTGTGGATTACAACATAGCATTCTCACTCTCTCTGTTTATGTTTGCTTGCATTTTGTTTTCTTTCTCAATTGGTTTTCCTTCTTGATCCAATTTTTCTTGTGTACCAAGATAAATATGTATGCATATATTGGATTTAACATATATTTTAACATATTTAACATATATTGGACTACCTGCCAGCTAAGTTAGGGGATGGGGGGAAGGAAGGGAAAAGTTGGAACACAAGGCTATGCAAGGGTCAATGTTGAAAAATTACCTATGCATATGTTCTGTAAATAAAAAAAAAGCTTTAAAAAGAAAAGACTATGTTGCAGAATAGCTATTGATCTACATTGGGAAAAAATGTTTCTTCACTTGGGAGCTCCTTGTATATATGAATTTATAGATCAGGATGTGGATCTCCCAACTGTAAATAGATATACAAAATACCCTTACATATAATACAGTACATGTAATACTTGGATATACATGCAATACATGCATATACATATGTATATATAGGTATATATACACATATATGTATATGTATACATATATGTGTATATATACCTATATATACATACATATACACACACACACACACATATATATCCATCCATGTATTCAAATTGGCATTATATAAGCACACAGGTATGCTTTCATTTGTGTGCATACGTTCCTATACATGTATGCTTATGTTTGTAAAGGCATGTACACATATGTACTCACATGCACCTAGATAAATACAAGGAATTATTAAGACTATATCATGGATGTGAAAATTGGAAAACTAGTGTGTTATTTCTGAAGTTGTGAACTTATCCAAGCATTCTAGAGAGCAATCTGAAATTAGATCCAAAGGGATATCAAACTGTGGATACCTTTTGAGCCAGCATTCTCATTACTGGTTTTATGTGCCAAAGAAATCATTTAAAAAGTGAAAAGATCTCACATGTACCAAAAAAAAACATTTATAGCAGCTCTTTTTTGTGTGGTGGCAAAGGAAATTGTGGGCATGTGCATCAATTGGAGAAAGTCTGAACAAGTTGTGGTGCGTGAATGTAGTGGGATATTTTTGTGCTATAAGAAATGATGAGCAGGCAGATTGAGACAAAAAAACTAGAAAGACTTACACTAACTGATGTTGAGTAGAGTGAGCAGAAACAGGACAGCATTGTACTTGGAAAGTGTAGGATATCATTGCAAAAGGACCATGGGAGCAGCCTGGGAGGCTAGCAACATTATGATAGACTTAGCTCTTCTCAGCAATATAATGATCCAAAACAACTCCAAAGGACTCATGATGGAAAATGCTATCCATGTCCAGAGAAAGAATAATGAAATGTGAATGCTGATAGAAGCATATTCACTTTTTTTGTCTTTGTCATAGCTTTTCCCTTTTGTTTTGATTCTTTCATTACTTGACTAATGTGAAAATATGTTCAATGTGATTGAACATGAATAATATATATTGCTTGATATCTTGGGGATAAGGGAGGAAGAAACATGTGGAACTCAGAATCTTTCAAAATAAATTCTTTCAAAAAATTTCAAGAATAAATGTTGAAGATAACAATATTATATGATGCTCAATTCTGATGTATGTGGCTATTTTCAACAATGAGATGAACCAAATCAATTCCAATAGAGCAGTAAAGAACTGAATCAGCTACACCCAACGAAAGAATTCTGGGAGATGACTAGGAACCATTACATAGAATTCCCAATCCCTCTATTTTTGTCTGCCTGCATTTCGGATTTCCTTCACAGGCTAATTGCACACTATTTCAAAGTCTGATTCTTTTTGTACAGCAAAGCAACTGTTTGGACATGTATACATACATTGTATTTAATTTACACTTTAACATATTTAACATATATTGGTCAACCTGCCATCTGGGGGGGAGGAGGGGAAAATAGAACAAAAGGTTTGGCAATTCTCAATGTTGTCAAATTACCCATGCATATATCTGGTAAATAAAAACTAAAATAAAAATAAAAATAAAAAAAAAGAATGAATGTTGAAAATAAAAAGACTATCACGTATCATACTTGATCTAGTAATACAACGATAAAAACAATAGTGTAATTGCTTCCAAGGACAAATTATTTCACTTGGGAGGGGTTGTGTATCTCAGTTTCCTCATCTGTCAAATTTGGAAATTGGTCTCCAAGATTCCTTCCAACTCTAGGTCAGAGATCCCAGGAAAATAAGGATTGTTGACCCTATCGTGGGTTTGTGAAGAAAAAAAGTGAGAGAACATATAGGAAAGCATTTTAAAGAAAGAGCAGAGAATTGTCTTTAATATTTATGCATGTGGGAAGTGCCCCTAGCTAAACAAGAGAAAGAGAGGACTACAGAAGAAAAAATATTTTTGATGACAGGAAATAAAAAAAAAAAAAACATCCAATACAGCTAAGATTAGAAGGGAAAATTAACGACAAGGGGAAAAATCTTTACAGGAAGTTTTACTGATAATCATTTTTTCCAAGGATATATTATTTATAAGAACCTGATTCAAATTTATGATTAAAAGTCATTCCCCAAATGAGAAATGGTCTAATAAACTAACAGATAGTTCTCAAGAGAAAATAATTTAGATCTATATCCCAAATAATTTTTTTTAAAAGCAGAAAAGGTCCTGTGTGGGCAAAAATATTTAGAGCAGTTGTTTCTGTAGTGACAAAAAAGTGGAAATTGAAGGAGTGTCCTTCAGTTTGAAGAATGGCTGTACTAATTATTGTATAAAAATATAATGGAATACTAATTCTATAAAAATGAAGAAAGATGGTTGCTAAGGGACTTGGGCAAATTCGCTTGACCCAATGTAAAGGGAAGTGAGAAGAATTTCAACAATTTACATATAGCTTAATATTGCTATTGCAATACAAAATTACAAAAGACTTCAGAACCTAGATCAACAAAATGAACAATCATGACTGCAGATGAGAACTGCCTATCTCATAACAGACAGAAAAAGGACTAATATGAAGACTGAGAAATACATTTTAATCCATGGCCGATGTAGGAAATTGTTATATTCAATTATTCTTATATGATACAAGAACCACTTCTTTCTGTCTGTCTCTGTCTCTTTTTTTCTGTTTCTTTCTCTTTGTCTCTCTCTGTCTTTCTCTCTCTCCTTTCATTCTTTTCCCCCTTTCTCTCCATTTCTCTTCTTCCTCTCTGATTCCTTCCTTCCTTCCTTCCTTCCTTCCTTCCTTCCTTCCTTCCTTCCTTCCTTCCTTCCTTCCTTCCTTCCTTCCTTCCTTCCTTCCTTCCTTCCTTCCTTCCTTCCTTCCTTCCTTCCTTCCTTCCTTCCTGTCTCTCTTTGGACTGGGAGGAAAATGCTTGATAATTGAAAAAAATATTTTTAATATAGCAAAAAATAGCATCCATTAAAAACATTTATAAAATACCATATACATGTCAGGTATTATATTGAACTTTTCATAGCTGCTATTGGTGAGTACAACACATGAAGTTTCCTTCTGATTAATTAATCAAAGTGAGTTATATGATAGACCTGACTGGGAAATCATTTTGCTGGAAATCTACCTTTGGGGGTAGCTAGTTTAATCACAGATTCTGTAATCTTCATTGGAGGACTTTAAATGTAGAATATATTATTTTACATCTACTAGGGTTTAGTTATGATTTTGCCTAAAGGCAAAAGGAGAGACTATATGACCTCTAGAAGTCCCTCCCAGCCTATATTTTTATAAGATTTGAATAATTCAATTTCAACCAATAACTGTGAGAGCATGGAAATCCACAGATATTACTTAAATTGACCTAAATATGTCATTTTCCCCCTCCACCTACTTCTCTATAGTCACACATTTGTTAAGAAGCAAAAATTAATAAGCATTATTAGGAGAAAAATGAAAAAAATAATATGCTACAGTTTGAAAGAACAAAATAATTTATTAAGTGCCTACTATGTGCCAAGCACTGGGGTAAGAGCTTTACAAATATTGAGTCAATTCTTCCTCAAAACAACATGAGAAGAAGAGACTCTTATTATTTATATTTTAGAATTGAGGAAATTAAGGCAGACAGAGAAAAAGTGATTTATTTGCTTAGGGACACACACTTAGCAAATGTCTGAGGATGAATTTGACTCCAGACCCCGTGTTCTGGACACTACAATGACAAGAGACTCAGAATTTCCTATTTTCAAATCATATTAACTGGTTTTAATATAGCCCTTTGTAGTTTATAGATTACTTCATTTCATTATTTCATTTGACCTTGGGATAATAGTGCCCTCCCACAGACTGAAAGAGAGCTCCAATGGAAAGAAGTTATGCTCAGAGTTCCCATATGGCTCAGTCACTTCCTAGCATCCTCTTATTCTCATTTTGTCCATTATCAGAGGAAGGGAAAGGAAAGGAGGATTTCTCACATCCTTGCACCTTTCCATGAGAAATTCTAGAATAATATTGTATGCATTTTATGGGAAAAGAAATTCAAATGCAGAAAATGAAATAATTTACCCAAGTTCCAATATCTAATCCATGCCATGATTTGAGAAGTTTTCTTTTTATTATATCACATATTTTAGGAGAAAGAAGTATTATTTTCTAATCTTTCTGACTTTTGGGGCTGTTATGGCATTTAAAAATGACTTCAAGTCATTTTTAAACATCCATTTCCTAAGTAATTTAAAGATTTAACAAAAAAGGACATAAAAAATCAGATAACCCTGATGCTTTTATCATGTTACCAACTGCATCAAAATGCTCTTCCATGGAAATATACTTTCTATCTTCACAGGATGCTGATATGAACAAATTGTATATTCAGAGTAGATCAGAAATGTCTATCTCTGGAAACTTTTAATCTTCATGAATATGAGAGAGGGAATTCTGCTTTCAAATCCCCTTGGAGCTCAGTGGCATTCTAAAATCTGAAGATCTCCAGGAGCACAGTATTTTAAAGGGCTGATTTGTGAGTGTGTGCGTCTCTCTGTGTGTATTTGTGTGCATGTGTATATATATATATATATATATATATATATATATATATATATATATATATATATATATGTATATGTATATCTCTATCTATCTTTTAATATCTGATTTGAACTTAGAAGATATGTTTGAAGAAAAAAGTTCCAGAGAACACAAATGAGATTTCAAAGCCATGCTATTGAGAAACAATCAGGATATTGAAATGCCACAAACCATCAAAATGTCCAACAAAATCAATAATTTTAAGGGCAACAGGCAGAAGACAGGTGTGTCTTTCTTATTATAGGGAAAGCAGAATTTTTGTAACAAGGTAAAAATATCAACATCACCACCCTGATCTTTTTTCAGTTTTGATCCCTAGGAAATTCACCTAGCTCACAGATTAATATTATATTCAGAGAAAGGAATTGAAAGGTGTATTCTTATCCTAAATCAAATACCTGGGTGATCTTAGGGAGTAGGAGTTTAGGAAAAAAAAATTAAAGACAGGTTTAACCTAAATTGGGGTCTTTTTCTGGCTATGACTTTGGAGTTTGCAATATAAATGAATGACAACAAACCTACAAAAGGACATTTGTGTATTGTTAGGATTACTAAGTGAGAACTCGGGTTGTCTGGATAGTGACAAGGTGAGAATTCAGGTTGGACAATTACAAGGTGAGAACTCAGGTTGACTTGATGGAAGGAGCAGGCTCATTGGCTGAGGTGGTTCTTCCCAGAAGCCCTTGCATTATCCCATGCCCATTCTCTGGGACAATAAAAGAGAGGACTCCCAGAGATAGAAGAAGACTCTGCATTGCATCAGGCTTGACGGGGCTCTCTGCAGGAAGGGAAGTCACTTCTCTGGACAAGAGTTAACAGCAACTGCCTGGAGACAACGGTTCGTTACAGGAAGAAGAATCTGTCTGAGAGATTTGAGTAGACACAGCAGATCTCTTCCAGAGAGCGATCCAGCAGCTTCTGGAGACGACAGCTCGCTACAGTGTATATCCAAAGCATGCATTTGACATTAGAAGAAAACATTTAGAGATTATTTTTTCAAGGAGAAATAAACAAAGTTAAATAAAAATGCCTTTAAGCTTTCAGGTACAAATAGTCCATTTTACATCAGTTTGTTCTGCCTGGGTTAATCCCATTGAACAGAATGCCTAAGTTTATTACTTCTAAATTAACCACCAAGCTGCTAACTCAAGCCCTGACTGACACCTCTACCCTTAGCTTCCTCTCTCCTTTGCTTGTACAACTGAGGGTGGAGTATCAAACTCCTCCCAACGCCTTCCTTTATAGCTCACCTCATTCCAGTCTGCATCTGTTATTCTGCCTGGTTTCAACTCCACAGAAAAAGATGTTCTCTGGTGTCTCTCCTTGGTCCTTTTCCTGTCTCCTGGCTTTTGACTGTAAGCTCCTTGAGGACATAAAAAGTCTTTAAAAAAATTAATTATATCCCTAGAGTTTCACATGGTGCTTAATAAATGTTTATTGAATGTTTTGAAATTGTTCTGTCAAATCAAACCTTCTTAACCATCATTGAAAGATTCTGTTCCATCCTGCAAAACTCTTTGAATTATGTAAGCAAAGTCATGATGCTTTGCATGCCTTTTAGCTCCATGAGTTCTAATGGATTTAGATTCCATAGAAGTCAAAGACAGTCCCCACATGTGCAAAAATTGTACATATAATTCCTTTTGAAGTATCAAAAAGCTTGAAACAAAGCAAGTCCCCATTGAATAGAAGGTGTCTGAACAAACTGTCTTGTAGATACTATCACACCATAAGAAATTATGACTATAAGGCATTCCGAGAACTAGAAGGTTTTATTTCAAGAGTGAGAAAAAACATGAGAAACACAATAAATAAAGGGCAAGTAAAATGCCAGGCTTAGAGTCGGATAGGAGGTCTTGTACTAGCTATGGATTTTGAACATTAAATCATTAATGTCTATCTTAGTTTCCTCATCTGTAAAATGAGAGTAATAAGAGCACCTTCCTCCTAGGAAGGTTGTGAGGATCAAATGAGGCAATAATTGCAAAGTGCTTAGCATGCTGCCAGACATAGAGCAAGCACATTAAATATTAAGTATTATTTTATTATTATTACTATTACAAATAATATAAACAAAAGAGGCAATTCAGTTTTCATTAACCATAATGATACAGCTTGTTCCCAGAGAGGAGATGTTGGAAGGACATCGACTCTGTAATCAGAGGGCCTGGGTTCCAATTGTCTCTCTAATACTTATTACCATTTGTACAAATCCTTTGGCCTCCATGGGTCTGATTTTCCACATTTGAAAATTCAAAGATTGGTCTAAACGGCTTCTTTAGGCTTTGTCAGTTCTATTCTATAATTTCATAATCACTGTACATTTTTAAACAAGGTTATTTTCAGCAGTTGGTTTTATCTCACTGTTCTTTGTTTCAGAGGAGGGTTAAATGAGAGCGAGGTTTGTTTTGAGAGAGTGGGCTGTGTACTGGATGTCAGAAACTAATTTTTAGAGTCTAGAAAGGTTATCAGTCTCTTTCCAATTTTAATGACAAATGCCCTTTTAATGGATGCTTACATATTAATTTTGCCACTATGCCAACAAAAATGAAAAAAATATCACATATGTTTAATCAGGGTTTATTGAAGGATATTATACAACTTTCCAGATTAAGAGGTGATGAAGGAAGGGATCTGGAACTCCAAATTTCCTCCCAATAATGGGAAGAATATTTTCCAACTGACAATAAGTTCCCACAAGGCAGGAAACACAGTTTGGGATTTGGTTTCTGGGCTGTTCATGTAGAAAAGTCTTCTTTTCTGATGACTAATTAGCAAAATACTGCTTTTTATCTAGCCTGAAATATTTGGAGGACACTGATTGGCCATGCTACAGGTGGTCATTCTCATTATTTAGACTATTCAGATTTTGCTACTTTTAGCACACTAAGAATGACTCTTATCTCGGTTTGTACTGACTTTCCCAGCAATCCCCAGCAGCTTCTTGGAGATGGTTACTCTTATCTCAATGGCCTTGGAGTCTTTCCCTTATCTCTGATTGGAAAGTCTATGTAGAGTAGCTTCTCAGAGAATTCAGGAATGTGACAAACAACACAAACTAGGGGAGAGAAAAAAAAAACTCTTATAAAAATGTGTTTAGACCACAGGCTTTAGACATTTTTTTAACAAGTAAGAAAAGGTGTTAGAAAATATTACAATGGATTTCACAACAAATTTAAAACCTTTAACCATTTAGCAAATAATCATGGTTACAATTCTACACTTAATACAATGTTAACTTGTCTTTATCTGAAATATCCTTTTAGTATTATCATATTATATATTAGTATCATTGTTATTGCCATTCATATCATGTTTAACAATTATATATAGTTTTTTTCTCCTCCCAACCTTTAGGATATTTCAGGAAATAATTATGATGACAAATTGCTGTCATAAAACTTTTCTTTCAAAATGAATGAGCGAAGGGCAGCTAGGTGGTGCAGTGGATAGAGCACTAGCCCTGAAGTCGGGAGCACCTGAGTTCAAGTCAGCTCTCAGACAGTTAATACTTCCTAGCTGTGTGACTTTGGGCAAG